>NC_135631.1:25517500-25817500 GCF_053574225.1 Canis aureus
GGCATGGCAGGTAGAAAAGGAGAAGCAAGCTCCCCACTGAGCAAGGAGCCCAATGTGGGGCTATGTCTCAGAACCCTGGGATCATGACCTGAGTCAAAGGCAGATGCTTGACTAAGTCACCCAGGCACCCCAGAAGCTACTTCTTTAATCTATCCATGTTTAATTCTTCAACTGCACAATGGGGATGCTTATAGTTCTTCTTGTAAGAAGTCATTTTGGGGCTTGCTTTAAACATAATAAACATAAAGTAATACAATATTAATGTTATATGACAATATAGAATGCCATATTAAACCATATATATTATATGTATGACATTGTATTATAGTGTGTATATGTATATATAGAGTATAATATATATAATATATTATTTTAAGCATTCAGTGCCTGACTCATTATAAGATAATCATGATGTATCATAATTTATTAAATTTGAGACATCACTTTTATAAAACCATACTACTCTTTAAAGTACAGTTAAGAAATAAAATACTTGTCCCTCTCACTCTGCTCACCTCCCCTTCATTCTTCCTCATTAATAAAATCTTTAAAAAAATAAATAAGAAAATACTGCAAATTAACCATGACATCCCATTGATTACAAAAAAAAATCCTTTTTAAATTTTTTTTTATTTTTTTTTTAATTTATTTATGATAGGCACATAGTGAGAGAGAGAGAGAGGCAGAGACACAGGCAGAGGGAGAAGCAGGCTCCATGCATCGGGAGCCCGATGTGGGATTCGATCCCAGGTCTCCAGGATCGCGCCCTGGGCCAAAGGCAGGCGCTAAACTGCTGCGCCACCCAGGGATCCCCCCCAAAAAATTCCTGATTTTAATATGAAAAAATGTGCATTTCAGGGCACATGAGTGGCTTAGGGGTGGAGCGTCTGCCTTCGGTTCAGGGCATGACCTGGCATTGAGTCTCACATGGACTCCCTGTGAGAAGCCTGCTTCTCCCTCTGACTATGTCTTTGCTTCTCTCTGTGTCTTTCAAAAATAAATAAAAATCTTAAAAAAAAAAGAAAAATGTGGGGCAGTCTGGGTGGCTCAGTGGTCTAGTGCCGCCTTTGGCCCAGGGCCTGATCCTAGAGACCCGGGATGGAGTCCCGCATTGGGCTCCTTGCATGGAGCCTGCTTCTTCCTCTGCCTGTATCTCTGCCTCTCTCTCTCTGGGTCTCTCATGAATGAATAGATAAATAAAGTATTAAAAAGAAAAAAAGAAAGAAAAATGTATGTTTCAAACTCAGAGAAATGTTAATATCTCTTATTTAAAAAAAAGATTTATTTATTTATTTGAGAGAGAAAGTACAAGCAGGAGGAGGGGCAAAGGGAGAGGGAGAGAAATCCTCAAGCAGACTCCCTGCTGAGCAAGGGGCCCAAGATGGGGGCCCCCATGACCTGGGGGCCCAGGTCATGATCTCAGGACTCTGAGATTGATTTTGGGCCAAAATCAAGAGTCAATTGCTCAACTGACTTAGCCACCTCAGGTGCCCCTAAGAAATGTTAATATCCCTTAAGTAAATACATAAGCTTTATTTTCTTGGGAGGAGAAACAAGCATAATTGCATTCATAATTCACAAAATAATATTGATAAAAATATTTCGTTTAGCAGAATGTAAAAAATGTCACTCATTCATTTGCACATTCATTCATTCATTCATTCATCAATAAATAATTGCTGAATACCTGATAGTAATATTTTTTCATAATTTAAATACATAAGTTTGATAATTAGTTGATACCTTATATGCTGTATTCATATTTAGGCAGAACATGTAATTTGTATCTAAGGAAACCTTTCTATTTCTTCTGTATTTCGTGTCATGAAAATAATCAAAGTCAGTCTTCTGGATAAAGACAAATAAATACATTTTCTCTATATAAACCATTATTGCTACTTTTGTTTTACTGCCACCAATCTCAGAGCTTCTGTGTGATTTGGCCATTTGTAATTTTTACCATATGGGTTTTGTCCATCTCAACATATGGTTGGCACCTTATATATCTTTTTAATTGTCACAATAATTTCTTCTTGACTCTGAATTTTAAGTTTTTTTATTCATGAGCAAATGTGGTCTCTCAATATTTCTAAGAATATCTCTAGTGACACAGGATAAATTTTCCTGATTTTATAATTCCCCTAAATTGCCCAATTCCTGTTTTATTTTCTTTGAAATAAAAAAAAATCAATATCTCTTCAGTGACTTAGTAGTTTATTACTTGTCATCAATGATGATCACTACATTGCAGAGAATACAGAAATATAAAAATTGCCCTTAAGATGCTTAAATCTAATGGGGGAGGTAAGAGTTACATGCACATGGAACAGCTAACAATGTGGGGTGGTAATTCCAAGATTATCAGAGACAAAGAGAGAGAGAGAGAAAAAGGGAAAGTGTTTCATAGGGGAGGTAATATTCAAATTGGGTTTTGAGAAGTGCTATAGCCAGAAAGGATAGGAAGGCTGACCTTGGTGAGAAAAAAATATATCAAAACCAAGATCAAAGCAAAGCTGTGGCATCTGGCTGGGGAATTGAGATGGTTGGTCTAATTAGTACAAGTGCAAATACAAAGGAAAGGTGTGAGAAATGCACATGTAGTGATAGGCAGCATTGTTTCAGGGATTTCACTGCAGTGGTTTTCGAAGTGAATCAAAAAAAGGAAACATGTAGAAAAGCAATAGAAAATTCACGATATTTATGTCCATAGTCACATCTGTATTAATCACAGAACCCTTTCCCACCAAACATATATGGGGTCTCAAAATCCTTTGCACATGACACCCCAGCTATTCCTGCCAATCAATCAGACTTGGCAGTAGAAACAAACCTAAAAGTACATTGAACATAGATCAGAAAATCTAAATTAAAATCTTACCTTTGCTGCTGCTTGTGTCACCTTTAGCAAGTCACAGCCTCCACAAACTGCATTGTTCCCATTGGTAACATGGGAATAATGATTTGTGAGGCCACTCCAAACACTTAGCATCAAAAAAGCTGATAAATGAGCATCAAAAAACCTAATGCACATGAGATTATTTTGTAAACACACCAAATTGTCATGAAGATTTAAGGAGACATTTTTTATATCTTTAAGATACAGAGATATTGCATTTTTTATCCTATTTTCCATGTCTGGTTGAGTTTGAAAAACTCGTATTCTTTCCACTTTGAACTATGTATGTACATTTGCCAAGGAAAGCTGCACTCAGGTACCAATTTTAAAATACTTGTTCTTAATGTTTTCCGGTTCTTAAGAAGGAGTTGTTTATGTACCGGCGACCTGTCTTAGTACATTCGGATTCATGGGTATAGTTGATTTTTTTCCCCTCATACAAACCTATTTATATGTGGCCTTTTTGCTAATTTACCAGAATAAAAATACTTTATTAGGATAAAAATTATTTATTTTATGCCTGTACACAGTGAACTGATATTTCTTAAGATACGAAGGTGTTGATAATTATGGAAGTAAGAGATACTTTATTTCCTTTCACTCGAATAATTTACATAAGTAAACAATAGGAAAAAAAATAAGAGGTCACTAGATGTACAGGTAGATATTCTATATTCAGATGGGCTATATTCAGTTGTTTTCTTCCTCTAAATCCTTTTGAAACAAAGTGCACTGTTATTTTCTGGTCATTGCTTGGATGTGCAATATAATTTTCAGTCATCTCCTTTATTCCATTCACCAATCAAGTATTTTATTTTAGGGATAATGCTCTGTAACTAAGGATTACTGCATAAAACATAACATTTCCATATTTTATGTATGGGCCTTTATAGAACAAAGGCAAACCAAGCCCCTGATTAGAATTATGCAATCTTGATACAGACAAAAATAACAAAGGTGGAAAGAGACTTGTGGCTGCAATCTAGTCATAATTCATGACTGGTACTCCCAATTATGGAGGGGATGATTGCATGTCTCAGGATAGAAACTTCTGATAAACAGGAGTTGCCAGCTTCAATTTTTATTCCTTTAAAGAGCATCAGGGTATTATAGAGAGAAGCCATGAAATACCAAGAATGCCAGAGGAGTCACAATCAGTTAAAGGAAGATTAAAACATTAAAAAAGGAAATGATGGTTCATGTGAAGGGGGAGGACATGCTGGGTGGAACAGATACATGGAACCAAACTAGCCAAACATTACTAATGAGACTTTCTTGAAATATTTTGATGACTGGAATTTTTTCTATTGCTTCTGGTAGCATTTTCTTTTTAGCTACTGCCCTACATTAGATCAATCATGTCAACTTACCCATTCAGGTATGTAATGATTTTTTCCTTTCTGCAGTGAGTGGGAGTCTGGTTGAAAATTAGCCACTGTGGCACCTGGGTGGCTAAGTGGTTGAACATCTGCCTTTGGCTCAGGTCGTGATCCCGAAGTCTGACATCAGGTTCCCTGCAGGGAGCCTGCTTCTCCCTCTGCCTATGTCTCTGCCTCTTTTTCTGTGTCTCTCATAAATAAAAAGAATTTTAAAAATAGGAAAAAAAAAAAAAGAAAACTAACCTAGATGAATGATGTTATGTCCACTCAAAGTCAATGTTGGTCCTGTCTTCACTGAAGATGAGGGAAGAAACACCAAAGTGATAGGATTGTCAAATTTGTTGTGGAAAATGAGTTATTGTTTTGGTGGGATAAAGAGTCAAATAATTCTACTCTATGTTTGTTATTTACCAAACACTCTTGATCTGCAAACCTATTTATTCTGTTGTCTAGAGAACAAAGCCTAGATTTACCAAATTCACACCCACAAGAAATGAAATACAGTGAGAGCATTCTTACATATTTTGGAGACTCTGGAGAGGTATCTCTGATAGCTGCTTTAAGCCAAATGTCGATTCCATTTGTTCTTAGTCTTATTCCAGAATTAAAATCTGACTTGACAGGCTTAAATATCCTAGAGAAGTATATCTTAAGCCTCATCAAATGATAGTTCCAAATTAAGACTTTTATCCTGAGATTTTAAGATCTCTAAACATGATAATATTTTCTAACTTATGAAAATTAATATTTGATTCACATTTAGAAAGTTAGATATTTATTTGGGACCTCATTCTACATTCCTGCCTCCCTCCCTCCTCCTTTCTTTCTTACATTCTTTTCTTCTATTTCTTCTTTCTTTCTTTCTTTCTTTCTTTCTTTCTTTCTTTCTTTCTTTCTTTTTCTTTCTTTCTCTTTCTTTTCTTCTTTCTTTCTTTCTTTCTTTCTTTCTTTCTTTCTTTCTTTCTTTCTCTTTCTTTCTTTCTTCTTTCTTTTTTTTCTCTCTTTCTTTCAAATCTACCAACTGTATTTGCTGACTCAGTAGAGTGGAGTGCATAGGGACACATAGAATCAGACTGTTTGCATTTCATTTACAGCTCTATGTATTTTAGATATGTGACTTTAGATAAATGACTTCATTTCTGTGTACCTCGGTTTTTCATCTATTAAATGATGATATTAACGGTAATTATTTTCAGTTTGTAGTTTGGATTTAGTGTACGTGAGTTGCTGGGCACACTGCCTGGCACCTGTAAGAGCTTGTTTATAGCAAAAGCAGTAGCAGTAATGGTGGCGATAGTGACAGTGGCAATGGTGGCAATGTTACTTTGCAGGCTGAGTATCATTATAAGTGAAAGATAAGTTTCTCTTTCCTCCAGAAATGACAGTCCTATGATAATGCTATATTATTATCTATAATGTTTCTTCGTGGATCCACACTCCTGTGTGTGTGTGTGTGTGTGTGTGTGTGTGCGTTTAATTCCTCATGTCACTGCTCTGTGTTCCTGGAAACAGAAGTAGCATAAAATTAAATTTACTCATCTCATCACCCACCATGTCATCACTTTTTACTTATCTCAGAGATGGTAGTGAGAACCCGGCTAACTGAAAGATTCTGGAAAATAGAAACCTCATCCTTGAATAATGATTTCCAAATGTTTAATTTATGAGGTTTGGAAGCAATTTTAAGAATGAATTTTATTTTCTAATTCCTGTATATCATAGTAGTTAGAGCAACACTTCTGCATTTAAGATCAGGATTTTATATTCATAAACTAATATTAAACACATGCTCCAGTTTAATTAAATGTCCCGTCTCATTTATGTCATGTTATTTAACCATGATATCACAGCCCTTAGGATGGCCTAATGCTTTTTTTTGTTTGAAACTGGTGGAGGTTATGAACACTTCCAATTCTTCCTCAGTCAAATTCCAGACAATTACTGACCATATGAGAAAAAAGAAAAGCAAAGATCACCAAGAAAACTCCTCTGTGTTTCTTTCAAATCTTAGGAAAATTGACATGCTTTCTTCTTGCAGTCTCTAGACAAATATCTTTTCTCTTTTTTTGGAAGGAAGAGGGCATCTATCACGTCTATCTGACCTGAATGGTCACAGTGGGGGCAGGATTAAAGGCTGGCCTGCTGATGACTAAGTTTCATGTGTACAAGGATAAACAACCCTTGCATTTGCTGGTAGGAGATGAACCTAATTATGCGCACAGCTGTGTCACTCATGGGGCCACTCCTACAGCAGTCTGGCTCGCTGCCTCCTTTCCTAGAGTTCTGTACCATGCAGATGAAACATTCTAGTCTCTAGTGCTTGAGCTCATGCTGACTTGACTCATTAACTGATTCCAGCTGTTCTTCATAGCAACAGACAATTTCACATCTGCAGGGCCATTTGGATCTCAGATGTGAGTGGCAAAGATCACTGCTTGACTATGTTTTAGAATTTCAGGTTGTACTTAGAACTGGAGTCAATTTAAAATGAACAGTTTTGATTACCTTATATTCTGACTCCATGTTGACTTTCAACAAGCATATCTTTATGCGCGTTGAAAATTAAACTCTACAATTTGAAACTCACATTAAAATAAGTAGAGATTGTACACATATATAAACAATAAAAATCAAGGCTTAAAACTAAAAGTAAACTAAGATCCATGATTAACTGTGAATGAAAAAAGGAATGTTGAATTTCACTAATGAGCTGTTTGGCCCTAACAAGTCAACAAACATCTTGGGTTTTTTATTTCTCCCCATTTATAAAACAAGGTAGATTTAGATGATCTCCAGTGATACTTTGGATCTTAGTTTTATCATATTACAACTTATGTTAAATAGGGAATAGAGATACTAAAATATAGATATATGAGAAATGGGGTTTTCTTTAGAAAACACGGGCATATCATAAGTAGAAAAGATAGCTCTGCAGATTCTAGAAAAACATGTACTTTGTACAAAAAGGGACAAGCAATAGTGATTGATCAATAAATGGGAAGTGAAGCCTGAGAGTAATGGCAACGTAATAGGATATTTGGAATCTATTATTTTAGAAAATAAAAGTGAATGGCACAATTGTGAGTTAAGGAAGACGGAGATGGGTGGGTTTAACAGACCAAAATTCTGCTCAGTCCTTATTGGTCTCCAAATGAGTGACAACGTTGTCAATTTTTTTAAAGATGAAACCAGAAGAACAGCACCCATATGTTTCCATCACTGACGAATATTTTCTCCCAAGCTAACAGCCTTCTCTTTGGACTATTTCCTTCATCAACATATTATCTGCTTCAAAGAAAACTTTCAAGATCTTCTGTTGAAAAGGATTGTTTTAAAGATAATGGATATTCCCAAGGGGGGAAAGTATTGTGCTCTATTGGATGTCCATAGACATAACTAATTCAGGCACTTTTCATTCCAGTTTGGAATTTTCCTTCTTCCCTCTCTTTCTTAATGTAGTTTCACACTCTGAATTTACAAAGGACTTGATGTAGCTTCAAAACTGAATGATCACAATAGTCTCCCAATTTGTTGTCAGCTTGCAATATTGCATCCATTGAAATTATTATCTTTATAATTGTTCAGTTGAGACCATTTAATTTTTCTTCCAAAATGCTTTGGTGAAAAAAAAAATGCTTTGGTGGCTTTACATGTTCTCATACCTTTTGCAAATTTATTGAAACATCTCAACCTGGAATTCAAAGCTTTACCCATGTTGATCCTGATTTATATCACACACACACACACACACACACACACACAATTTTTACTATAAAATACTGTGAGCATTAATTGCATCCTCCTCTAGAGCAAAATATTCTAATCACTATCATTTAAAATACCTGAACATTTCTGCCTAATGCACCTTACCTCACATTATTCATTATACCTAAATTCCTCTGCTTATTTCTCTTCAATTATGTCAGTTCTTTCCTAGGAAAGGCTTATTGAAATCACATAAAATCCCAAGGAAGGCCTGATTACCAGGTATACAGTAGAACCTCTATACACTAGACCCTAATTTACAGTTTTATACCATTTGTTATTTATGCAGAGGTATATTAATAAATTTTAACAACCAGCTCCTGGGAACTAGGAGGTATAAAAAAGAGTTTGGTTTTCAAAGCTTACAGGCCTTTGTGGTGTAAATGTTCTGATTATGGCTGATTTCAAGCTACCAGTGCAACTTACTGAATGGGAAATTAACAAAATAGATGTGGACAGTTGGCTCTTGTTCACCTATCCTAACTGACTGCAGCAAGAACGACTTGCTTCTTCATACTGATTCTTATAAGAACCTTGAGTGTAGGTGATATTTTAAAATCTTTGAATTTTCCATCTCTTCTTAATAATATTCAAAGTATGTTTGATTGATACCTATAGGATATATGCATTATTAGAAATTAGAAATTTTAGAAATTTCTGTAATGGCTTTTTCTAATTCCCTGGGATGTATGAAGATACATGTGATCAAGGCTCCTCCCCCCCACGACCACCAAAGAAGATCTGATCATTTGATCCTCACAAATAATGCTCTTTTCCAGAGCAGTTTACAATTCACATTATCTTTTATAATTATGTATCCTCTTGGCATCTGTGTAAATACATAGCTCTTCTACCTTTACAGATAAGGAAATTGTGGGTCACTTGAGATAAGCAGCCTCTAATAAAAGAGATAATAAGTGACAAAATCAGGGCTTGAGTCCCAATGTTTTGACTTTAGGGTGTGGGAAGCAACAACAAAATCCTCTCCAACATCTTAGCAGAAAATTCTTGACAAGCAAGATATTATCCTGAGGCATTTAAATAATGAATGAAAGGAATACATTTCTATTCCTTGATAACAGAATTTTATATTGACTTCTCATTCCCAAAGTCCCCAATTTCTTCTCAACCAAAAACCACCAGTATAAGAAAAAATAAATAAATAAATGAACTTTTTTTTTTTTTTCTCGCATGGTGACATCTTATAACCATGTCTACTAGATTTAGATGAAATATGTTTCTGTATCTTAGATTTTTGGGGGTTTTATTTTAGAGCTAACAGCTTTTTTCTAAACTAAGAGTCAACAATTTAAAATAGGTAGAATAAGGCCATGCTACATAAGTTCACTTGGCAAAACTGATGCCAACACTGGGTGAAAGTTTAAAAGCAGAGTCTGTCTTTGACTCAATTTCCAAAAGCTTCTTTCTTCTTCATCTACTCCAAAACACTTTCTCCCTGGGTTTCTCCATTCATCTTTACTCACAACTCTGCATTCATTCTAGTTATGAATTGCCTAATTTTGTCCAACTCCTCCCTTTCACAGTCTTACCTGGTTAACAATCAAAGATGGAAATTCATCTAAGTGGCAATCTCTACCAAAGGCAGTCACATTTTAATAAAGAGCTAATGAAGATGGAGGGGCATAAAAGAAAAGAGAAAAGGCTAAAAGAGCCGGTGATTAAATTTTCAGATAATGTAGGATAAGATGGCTTAATTTATTTACTCCCAAGATCTGTCCAATTAATACCAGTAATTCACATGTCAGGTTGTAGAGAAATTCTTAATATAATGAAGGAGCTAAGGCTTTAAGATACACTGCACGTCCTCATACCATTTCATCAATTTTCTAAAATAGACAGGAGTCTGTTTGCATGAAACTTCAAAGTCTTTCAAGTTAAAAGAGTTTTATGTGAACTTAGATATGGATATTGCCTGAGATCTCTAAGTATTTAATAAGTGTACCAGTAAGAAGATAAGACCATTGAATCACCTATCACGTTTGTCTCTTCCACTCTTTTCTATGTAGAAGAGGAAAAAAAAATAGGGGAAGATAAATACCTACACTCAGCTCGGTAAGACAATGATTCAATGTCTAAGGGACCTTTCAGGTAGTGCTGTTAAGTACATTTTAGGAGAGAGAGAGAGCTAGACACATTTCACTCCAGAAAGCTAACCTAAACATTTAAGGAAACTGTAAAATGTGTAGCATTTTTCTAGTAGCCGCTATGAATACCTGATTTAGAAAAAAACTGAGTTTTACTGTTATATATTCCATTTGTATGTCATTTGGTATATGCAGCTACGCATTTAATGATATGTGTGTATATATTTTTACATTTAGTGATATACATTAAGCATTCTGCTAAGCAACATAATTCAAGCACTAATATATAATACCTGTTGATCCTAGTTGGTGGCTAACTCTGTGTAGATTTTTCTATCATGTTTGAGCTCATAAACCTTGCCCAAGATATATAATTGTTAACTTCCCAATGGAATTAAGTTTCTGTTTCATGGAAACCATTTATTTCCCATGGTTTTAAATTACTCATCTATGGATGTTCTCTATGTTTGTTTGTTTTTCATGGATAGTAACCAACCACATTGTGGTAATCAATATGTGGATTTAAGTAGAGATTTAGAATAATGAGCATGAGTATTCTCAAATTCTGCATGACTCATGGGAAAATGGATTTTTTATTCCCCTTTCTATAAGTAGCAATTTTGTCACTCCATTTAATAATTTTTCTCTCCATTCCATTAAGTTGTAGAATGCACATTTCATTAAAGAGGACCATAGACATTGAAGGTTTGGTATTTTTTTTTTTTGAGAGAGAGAGAGATTAGTAATAGAAGTATGGAACAGCCTACTTCCCTATAATTTTCTGTCTGCTTCTTCTGAAAAAAAAAAAAAAAAAAAAAAAAAAACTACTGCTAACCACCAGAGAACTTTGCAAAAGAAGATGCCAGCTGTGTCTTTTTTTATTCTGATAATAAAAAATATGCGACCCTTTCCTAGATTTCTCAGAGGGTAGAGGGTAAAGACTGAGCAATCAAGACTAAATAGATTTGATTTCATTAGTTAAACACCCAGGCTTAACCATGAAACATATTGTGTCCTGAAAGAAGAAGAAGCAGAACTGAGAAAACCTTTTATAAACCTGTAATTTTCTCTTCTTTAATTTTCTCTTAAGAATACTAGATGTGTGTAAAAGAGAAAAAAAAAAAGCTGAAATAGCCATAAATGTGAACAAATGAAGGGAAAAGATGAGATACCAAATACATTTAGGATTATGTTTTGAAACTCCTTGAGGATATTTAAAGAATGCAAGAAATATATATTTATCATTAGAAACACCACAGAAGGGACGTCTGGGTGGCTCAGTGGTTGAGCGTCTGCTTTCGGCTCAGGGCGTGACTCCGGGGTCCTGGGATCAAGTCCCGCATTGGACTCTGTGCAGGGAGCTTGCTTCTCCCTCCCTCCCTATGTCTCTGCCTCTCGCTCTGTGTCTCTCATGAATAAATAAAATCTTAAAAAAAAAAAAAAAGAAACACCACAGAAAATAGAAGATCTAATTGGATTAGAGCAGCTTTTTAATTTTTTCATGCTTCCTTTAATGAAAATAATTTGCCACTAAAAGAATGAAAACTCCATTCAAAAAAATATGTGCACTAGAAATAAGTGGTAATAACATATATCCTTGAAACCAACACACACACGTACTAGATAGATAGTATCATAAAGTATTAGTGAGTTATAGATAACATACATAAGGAAGGGTATTTCTATATTTCTATTTTCTTTCTAAAAATGAAAAATATCTCACCAATTGTAGTTCAAAAAATGCTTTACATGAAAATTGCTTGTTGCATCTTCTCTGGAAACAAAATATTAATTAAAGCCATAGTCTATGGTAAGCTTCTTGATGTAGTCAAGATTTTATTGTGAAAAGTGACAGCAGGGAAGATAATGGATTTGATTACTTTCATCTTTTAGTGTGTGGGGCAAGCAACACTTTAGCAACCTTGAATTCTCGCATGGGAGAGAAAAAATTGAATTTGGGTCATTTTGGTAACTTTCAATTAGAATCAAAGTCCTGATGAATATTTTCTCACCTCAATAATGATTTATTGGTTTCAGACACCTTTTAACTAATTTTCTTTAATCTATCTCAAAGGCTTACAATATGGATCTACTATTCACCATTTGTAGTTGTCACTAACACTTGCATACATTCTCTTATAACTTACTCAGTTTCAGTGTGACCGCTAACGTTTGCACAGTACTTAACAGGCTATGAAGTCATAAATATATTTTATCTTATTTGCTTCTCATAACATGAGAATTTTTTCTTATATTCATTTGAAGATGAGGAAACAGACAATCCAAAAGACTAAGTAACTTTCTTGGGGTCATATGGCTAGTATGTCAAAATCAGACCTTTGGCTTTTTCTTTTGTTTGTTTTCCCACTATAACATGCTATTATCTATTTGGGATAAGAGCTTAAGTTCAAGTTATAATTTGAGGTGATTAATACATCGACTGGTCT
Source organism: Canis aureus (assembly GCF_053574225.1). Classification (NCBI taxonomy): domain Eukaryota; kingdom Metazoa; phylum Chordata; class Mammalia; order Carnivora; family Canidae; genus Canis; species Canis aureus. Next base: position 25,530,093 of record NC_135631.1, read on the forward strand.
ATTCATTGCTTCATTCACTCCTCCAACAAATATTTCTTCTGTACTCACCATGCCCCAGGCGTTGTGCTAGGAACAAGGATGCATTGACAAGGGTTATATAGATCATGGCCTCACTGATATCAAGAAAAATAAACAATCGGATCATTTCAAGGCAGCACAGTAAATACTTCGGGGAGCCTCTACAAGATACATGGTTATATGGTAACAGAAAAGAAAACCTATGTCTGCCCACTTAAGTCAAGGTGGGCTAACAGGAGGATAGCCCTTGAAATTCATCTTGAAAAAGTAGGACACTTAATACAAAAAAAGCTGGCAATAAGGTTCTTAAGACAAAGGAAAGAACATATTCAAAGGCAGATCGACATATAGTTGGTTTTATTAATGCTTTTTAAACTCTTTTTAGAAAATACACTTTTATCATCTATACTTAAGATAATTTGTTTCATCTTAAATCCCACTCCACCCCACTATGTTTGGCTCTTTATCCATAATAGGTAGGATTTACTTAACACTTACCACATGTCAAAAACTGTTATAAATGTTTGTATAATTGATATTTTTATTTTTTAAAAAAATCTCTGTTGTGAAATTTCTATTTTATTCTCCATTTTACAGATGAGGAAATCAAGGAGCAAAACGTCTAGGTAGTTTATCCAAGTTAATTTAGCAAATCATGGCAAAAGAAGACTGGAATCCAGGGAGTTTGACTCCCAAACCCTTGCTTTTCATCTTGACATTACACTGCATGGTTTTCTAGATATTGCCTTATTTTATGTATCATTTATCCATTTGTAAAAACCTAATCAAGTTCTTAACACAGAAAAAAATATTTAAAATTATGCTTATATCTATTTGACTTCAGTGTCATATAAATTTATTCCCTCAAGGTTCTTAAATAGGCAGTGGTATGACTAGCTAAAAATGTAAGCCAAACAAAATGGTATGATTTGGTTTAATTACTTAACCTCCGATTATATTTCTTATATTAAGAAATGCTAGTTTTAGTACCCATTGTGGTGTATCTCTGTTATTTTTGGCTGATCAAAATCTTCACATTCTAACAATTTTAGTGTTTCTTGGTTTTGTGAATCTTACCATCCTGAAGTAAAGCAAAATAAGAGATAAACATTAAAAAATTTAAAATATTACTTTAGCTTTCCTTGTAGCAAGAGTAATCTGAATTAACTCTGCTAAACAGATAAATTCATGAAAAACATTGATCTGGAAGTGAGCTACTGATAGAACATGCATCCATTGTGCCAGCAGGCATGGTGGTGGAGGCAGCCTGGTTCTGGGGCTAGTAAGCAGAAGTCCACCTGAGTGGGTCCCACAGAACTTGTGAATTTTCTCTTTAGGCTCAGCCTTCCTGGTATTGTAGATAGAATAAATTCTATATTTTTCAACCCAATGATCAACTCACCTAGCTTTTAGGACTATTATGAGGATTCAAAGCATGGCACAATACAAAGCACTTAATCTAATTGCTGTACATGATAAGGGCTCAGAAAATTATAGCTATTAATATTCAAGTTTAAATGCCTGCTACTGTGATATGATAAACATCTGGCAATTCTGTTATTTGATAACTCAGGTTATGAATTGTTCCAGCTATACTCGAACTATTCTTTTAATTGATGTTTTCCTCAGATGTCATACTGCATCAAATTTAGATAGACCTAGAGTTCAATAACCATTTTTTTAATGGAAAATTTGGGGATATTTAAGTATTAAAATTTTTCATAGTCATTAATGACCTCACCCACATTTATCCTACATTGTGTTGAATTTTTAGGCCATTCTTAATGTTATAAACCACAAATCTGTGTGAAAAATCAATTTTCTCCTTTAACATCGTAAATTCTATTTAGTACTTTAAAAAACAATAGCAAGTTTATGAACTGATTTTTATTTTTTTTATTTTTTTATTTTGATTTATTATGACATTCATTTTCATTGGGTTTCCTAGGTCCAAATGATAATAAGCTTTCAAAAAATATTGATGATGTAGGCATGCAAGCAAATTCTAATATGATCCAAGTGATTTTCAACTATAGATGCCCAAAAGGCCATCATATATTTAGTTCTTTTTCAGAAACAGTTCCAAGTAAAAAACTATTAAGAATATCTACCTCCTGAAAAATTCTTCCAGAAATACTGACATTTTTTTTTTTTTTTCGGGCATATGCTACTGGTAAAAAAAATAAAAAAAATAAAATAAAATAAAATAAAATAAAATAAAATAAAATAAAATAAAATTCACAGAAGGAATCAGAAGGTGGTCAATTTACATTCAAACATCTTAGAGAGGAAAAGTTGCATTAACAGAAAAGTCTCTTTTCACCCCTCAGGTGTTAGCCATTAGAATATGTAGGAAGACAGAAACTGGGAGACCTAAGAAAGCCTCTAATGATCTCTATAGGGAGTCTTTATGTAACTCAGCCTCTGCAGATGAGGATAGGTTGGCTCAAGGAGAAAGAATATCTCTATTTTTTTTCTTTTTTTCTTCTTCTTTTTTTTTTTTTTTTGCTTTTCTTTCCTTACTTCCTTCTTTTCTTCTTCCCTCTCTCCGTCCCTTCCTTCATTAGGTTTGGGTTTCTAATTCTATGAAAACACTTATGAATAGTTCTTTCACCAGTTGGTATATATCTTGGGCTTTGCACATTAGAGACTGAGGAGAAAATGTTTAAATAATCACATGGAATTTTTTCTTAGGTTCTTCCTCAGACTTTTACCATCATTTTTATTGATCATAGGTAGGGAAACAAAGACTTTTAAAGTACTGTTGTTTAAAAATAAAATGAGGAACTATCCCTGGAAGGTTCAATGGCAAACCAAGTATTGAATGAGTATTTCTTCAAGGTAAACTATGTGCCAAAACGGGTGGTAGGAAGTGAGAGTTGAGGAGAAGAAAAGCTTTTGAAAGAGCTTACCACATTTTGTTACCTTCAGGAAGTTCACTGAAATTGCTCAAAAAACATCAAAATTCCTCCCTCTATTCCTACTAAGATTGCCAACTCTAATCAGTTAAATACTTTTATTGGTATGAGACTTCTATTAGAAATTTCAGTTAGTGTCTGCCATTATTTCTCTAGGACATTGCACTTTCCATGTTCTGTGGTGCCTACACGAACATGCTTTATACCACATGGACCCATTCTACTAGCTACAATTCATTCTGCCCAGAGTGGACACTTTGTACAAGGGCAGACAAGTTGTTTGTACATAGTCTTCCTGAAAAGAGATTGTTTGGCCAATTATATTTTCACTCTAGTGAATATAATCTGGGAAGCAAATCAATGGGTGGAAATTGAACCTAAAACATCATGAAAACAAATCAGGACCAGTAAGGACACAATAATAATACAATGATGAAGTCGTGAGGAAGAAATGATGGAACGGATCGGAAGAGAGGAGAAGAATCAAACATTGATGGGGAAATAAAAATGCCCTTAGGGAAGACCTTGCATATAAGACAAAAGAGAAAGAATTCCTGTTATTTATATCTTACTCCATTTTCAGGGACTCTTCAGGTCCTGTCAGTGTGAACCCTTGTAATAATTATTCCTCTTCCATTTCTTTTTTTTTCCTCTTTTTTTTTCCTCTTCCATTTCTTAAAGTAGCTTGGAAAAGATCCCCGTCTCTTTCAATATGAAGAGCATAATGAAGTTCTGTGAATTTTTTATACAATTTGTCACATGTAGAACCTCATCATATTTTTATTTATCATATCAGAAAACAGAGGCAGGTGGAGACTATCTGAAGCTAAAAATTATGTTCAGCAATACTGCCTGGATTTAAAAAAAAAAGTCACCTAATTTCTTACCAATTCTTCTTTAAGGGATAGGTATTTCATTGAAATATGCCAATGATCATTAAATGCTTGAAGTGAGCTAACTCTAAGATTTGTTCTCTAAGATAATACATGACTGTATTCTAAATGAATACTGACACTGAACTAGCAATGTGTGTACTATCTTAGAACTGAAGAATAATCCACTTATCACCTGATACTAGCTAGTGTGCAATCTGTTCTCCGAGGGCTATCATTGGTTGACACACCTGTAACCAGGTTCAAACAAAGATAAAAGGTATACTTACTTTTTAGGCAATAATAAATAGCCTGTATAATTTCATTTGCTGAGTTAATTGAATGAAGTCCAATTTGTTTGAATACAGTGTGGTGTTCAGCAAGAGCCTTTGGAAAGCTAAACCTCTGAGTCCTTAGTGTTTATTTACTAAATTCATCCATGAATTAAATTTGTTTCCTGGTGTCTCAGATATGATTCAATGTGGCATTTTGGTGGTGATAATATCAAATAGTCTCATGTTTCTCTGACTGTGAGCTTTTCAATATGCAAAGGCACTGTAGTACCTTTCATATCTGACACTAGCAACCTGTGTGACCCTGGGCCTTGTTTGATTCCTACATGCAAAGAAGCAGCTGAACTTGATATAATAACAAATAGTGTATCTGTGGCCTATTTACTCGTAGGTAGAATTCCTTCTATTTTTTAGAAAATGTGTAGGATTTTGTTTTTCTGGCATTATCATTGGTATCTTTAAATTCCACCTGAGTATATGGATTTTTTAAGATTTTTTTTTTTATTTATTCAAGAGAGACACACACAGAGAGAGGCAGAGACAGGCAGAGGGAGAAGCAAGCTCCCTGCAGGGAACTCAACATAGGACATGATCCCCAGACCCAGGATCACACCCTGAGCCAAAGGCAGATGCTCAACCTCTGAGCCACCCAGGTGTCCCTATGGATTTTATTTATTTATTTATTTATTTATTTATTTATTTATTTATTTATTTTAAATAGTAACTTTTTAAAATAAATTTATTTTTTATTGGTGTTCAATTTGTCAACATATAGAATAACACCCAGTGCTCATCTAGTCAAGTGCCCACCTCAGTGCCCACCACCCAGTCACCCCCACCCCCCGCCCACCTCCCCTTCCACCACCCCTGGTTCGTTTCCCAGAGTTAGGAGTCTCTCATGTTCTGTCTCCCTTTCTTATATTTCCCACTTATTTTTTCTCCTTTCCCCTTTATTCCCTTTCACTATTTTTTATATTCCCCAAATGAATGAGACCATATAATGTTTGTCCTTCTCCAATTGACTTATTTCACTCAGGATTTATTTTTAATTTATGTTCTTAGAATTTGGTAGTCCTATTCAATAGGAGATTTTCAATTTAGGTAAGGTTTCTTCTCCTTTGTCTTCTGTTACATATTTGATAATGTATTCCTAATTATTTTGTATTCTTTGGTTTCTATAATTTATATCATACAAATGGGTAAATGGACACTTGGATTTATCCTAAATAATATCTGTATTATGGAAAAGAACCTTAAAGTCATTGTCTAAAAAAAATCATCTTCTAAATCATTAATTTGATATTAAATTCTGGACATTATATTTTTGTATTGAACTATATTTTGCATTCTGCATTCTCTTATTTTTTTATTTATCTCCCTTAGTCTTTGATTTTTTTTATATTTATACTTTATTTATTTATTAATTAATTTATTTATTTATTTATTTAGTGTACATAAAATAATCTCTTGAGTATCAAGAGGATAAATTATTTTTTTTTGTTTCCTAATTTTGTTTTTCTGTTTTCACTGTGGTTAGTTATTACATATTTTTATTTTGGCACTTTCATTTCATGATCTAAGCTTTACTTAGATATCTTTCAACCCATCCTTTATACCAATGATTAAAGGATGATGTGTTATTACTGGAGGGATGCTAGTGTGGGAATAACCTACAGTTACGCAACCAAAAAATGGTTTTACATTCCTTTACTGTTCTTTTTTTTTCATTCCTTTACTGTTAATGGAAAGTTAGATAATTTTCTTTCTTCATAATCTTTCACCCCAAGCATATCCCACCTCAATACTCTTAGAAAACTCTGTTTTTTACTGAGATATCTCTAGCTCTAGGTCTCTGATTAAATGTCATTTACTGGTGGAGATATCTATCTGAAGCTTCATCTAAGATAAATTTACCTCTATGATTCCTGAACACCCTTCACATTTCTCTTGACTCCTTGTATTTTAATTGCTTCTTTGGTTAATATCCTCTGTAGTGGGCCAAGTGTAAGCACTGTGCCAACCTTGTTCATTTCCACATCCTCTTTCTCTCTAGTACAGTCACATATAAACTTAAGCTGAGTAAATAAAGAATTCAATGAATTATAAGGTCTATATTCATAATATAATGCCTTAGATATTACCAGAAATGCAGAAGGCTATTGCTGTTATGTACTGCTGCCAAAACTTCATCTCTAAGACTTGAACAGAGTTTCATGAAAACAGATTTTTGTCTATCATATTTACCCTTATGTACCTAGCACTTAGAAGAATGCCTAGTATATTGTAAGCACTCAATATCATTATGAGAGCACTTGATTTATCTAAAAGTATTTAATTTTGTTTTCCAATACGAATTTTTATTTTTTGTACTCATTTATAATGTGGTCCGAACACAGATGGGTGCATGTGGGCTGATTTCTCTCATTATCTTTCACATAAATGTCATTTTCAAAAACAAAGCAAAACAGAAAGCTTTCTTTATGGCTGCTAAGAAAGTATTTCCTAGGCTGATTACTAGTATCAGAGATGATAGAATTATTCAACTATTCATGGTAGCAAGATGCCATGTATTTAAGTAATATCAGGAAAATATCATAGCTTTGGCCAATTTCACAAATAAAAATAGGGGAGGCAGAGGAAGAAAGGGAAATAGATATATTTATATTTTTTAATCCTTGAACTTTCATTCAGTTTTAGATTTTACAATCTTAACTTAAGCTATTAGTCTCAAAGTATTTTCCTAACAATATAATCTTTGTTGTGATCTTATGGGGGGGGGGGAATAAGAAGAAAAATAAGATGCAGACAATCATTAAATTAAAATTTAGAAGATAATGTAAAGAGCTTAATTTTCCCTTATTTAAATTAAAATTGATGATCACATGAACCGATTGAGTGATGTGACCATCTCAAATAAAACTTGAGGACTTCATGCTTATTCATTTCTAATCTCTGTTTCTCTTAAAACTAGACAATGACAAAAGTTATTAAAATTTCTTTAGCTGCAAGTAACTAGATTCCACTCATCAGAATTCACTGATTTTCCAAAAAAAGACTTTTTTTTCCCCCTAAGAATCCAGCATTTCTAATACAAATAGTCGGCATCTTAGTATAATCTTTCTTTCTTTCTTTCTTTCTTTCTTTCTTTCTTTCTTTCTTTCTTTCTTTCTTTCTTTCTTTCTCTTTATGAGCATTCAATATAGTGTTACGCAAATAAGCTATTAAGGGCAGAAAACCATATTCTTATGCAGAAACATTTTCTATATTATATACGTTCCAGTCACTTCAGGAAGGCAAAAAAAAAGGATATTAAATTTAATCCAAGGGGCATGCCAAAGTTCATTCTGTGCCGTGTTGTGCTCTGTAAATTTGCAGTTACCTATTTGACTTGGATTTAAAGTTTCGACAGAACAGAGTATGGGGAGAATTCCCTAATGATAAAGTTATTGCAACTTGCACTTCACCTAGAAGGCCTTTCTGTATTGAGTTTCCACTGCTTAATTTTGTCACCACCACTCTTTCTACTCAGAGGGGCTGACAAGCAAGTGCAGAAAAGAAAAAGACTGAATAGCTCCATTTGTCTTATGCTACCAGCACATAGTTGCAATGCAGTGATAAATGGGCACCAATAAATCTGTTATGGACAAACAGCACTGGCGTGTGGGTATATTCTCTGTTCTTCGAATAATCAAAGGAAGAAGGTAGAAACAACAGTATTGACAACAAAACAAAACAGAAACACACACACACATAAGACTCTGACCCATACCAGGAAATGATAGCCACAGAACTGTCTTCCCATAATGTGTATAGATTATCTTCACCCTTCAGTGTTATTGACAAATAGTATTTCTTTGTTGTTGAAGAACAGTGTTCGAAGTTCATCTTTAGGAAGGTGTTTTATAAATCCAAGGTCTAAAATAAATCTTGTATTTGAGGAACCATCAAGGTTCTATATATCTATATATACATAGATACTTATCACGTAGTAGTCTTTTAAATGCATCTGTATATCTTACATACTATTGAATGAGAAGACATTAAACAATAAAACCATAATTTACACGAGCAGATTCTACTAGAGTTATCTGAGGACATTATTAAGGAAAAGTTATGTTATTGTCAAATTTAATTCTAGTTCCAATCAAGAAGTTTCTGTTCGAAAAAAACAAAAAAAAACCAAAAAAAAAAAAACCAAAAAAAAAAAACCAACAACAACAAAAAAAGAAGTTTCTGTTCGTGCAAAGAAATAGTATGTATCATTTCTCCCATTCTAGCAGTGTGGTTGAAAATGTTCATGGCAGCAAAAATGGATGCAAGGTCTAGATCTTAAGTTTCTGAAGAAGAGAATGAGATTCAAGGAAACAGACCAAAAAGGCTTTCATACATTATTATCTAGATTGCTATAGAGTGAACTGGAGGCAAATAAAGTGTATGTAGAAATTAATCTAACATCTCAGTACTTAAGAAGAATTTGGAGCATTTGAAAATGTTGGGTATTTATATCAGAAATCCATTTTGTATAATGAATAATTATAAAAGGTTTATATTCCCACAGAGGGTGGACATGTTCATGGACAACCTATGGGCCATGGACATGTTGGCACTGCTCACAGCTCTGGAGTTTAAGAATATATCTGATTATATTAGACTGACTGAAGAGTGAAGACTGTGATTTCTGCAGACACATCTGAATATTGGCAAAAACAATAGACCTAAAGTCTTTGTTTTATATCTCACAAATGTCATAATACCATGCTAAAGGGGTTGGCTTGAATGAACCAAAATGAACCTTTAGTAGCCATGTGTTTCAAGAAGCATAAATAAATTTGTAATACCTATATCTTCATTGTTTTCAGTTAATTCTGTCCTCTTATTCCAGAAAATATTACTACATCAATGCTTACCTCAGTGTTACTCTGTACATTAGCGTGAGAACATTCTTGCTCTTTTTCCTATCTCTCCTGCTTTCATAAACGCTGTGCTATTAGGTACTCTGAGAATCATATAAATGAATATCCCTAAAAAATCAGTGATATAAACTTTCTTCACCTTCATGTAAAAAATAACATTTTTTTTTTAGACAATTTAGAGTTTCTCTTGGAGCACCATAAGGTGGAAAACATTTTTCTTCTCACAGCTCATATAATTAGAAATTTAAAGTCTACTGTTAGTTCTCTTCCTTGCTCCTCATTTCCCATTTCTGACTTTGCACTTCACACACCCCATATGGAAATTTCTCCAGATTAATCTCCTTGAAACACCATACAGATTAACTAGGTAGGAAAAAATACACACAAATGCACAAATACACACATAATAGAACTAATTCTATTTTATAATAGAATTTATAATAGAACTAGATTATAGGATATCCTCACAGAACCCTATATCCAAACAAGTGAAGATAAACCACCAAGAGCCCATAAACTTCCATTTTATAAGCATCTTTGTGCAAAGAAGCAGAGGGGAAAATACTGTATCTGACCTACCGGTTGGAAGAAAAATTCTGTACCAACCAAGAAGTATTCACAAGAAAGTATCACAGGCTAATTTGAGAATAGCAGTTGAACCTGGGAAGGAATTTGCCCAATTCAATATCAGGTAAATTGAAAATTTGAACTTTAAAATTGGCCATAGTCTTCCATTCCACACCAATGAGAAATTAAAGGACATAGAATCAAACTGAGAGGAAAAGACAGAGATGGATTTGATGTAAGTGAGGGAAAGAAAGAGAACCAGAACATTCCAGAAAGCAAAACACTGTATTTTTTAACAGTTACATGAACACCAAAAAAATTGAAAAGCTTTGTAAAGAGCTATTCTAACTTCTGAACTATGCCTTCTAATTGAGCAATTCATTTAAAAATTTCAAGAAAAACAAATTCACATTAACTTGAGTTAAAGCAAAAGATCAAGATCAAATCTCATGTTAAATTATTATAAGAAAAGGAAAGAATAAAGCAGAGAAAATATTCATGCATAGAAAGTATCTCTACAGACAACAAAAGCATTCCAGAAAAGACCAAATTAAAAAAAAAAAAAGAAATATTTCAAAACAAGACTTATAATACTTAGGAAGATGATAAAATATAAGAGAAAAAATAATTAACAAGAATTAAAATAAGATAACCCAAAATGAGATGATGGAACTCAACAAAAAATTAGATGTAAAAAGAAAAAAAATATATTATATATAACTATGTGTCAACAATTTCAACAAACATATGGGTAAGCATGAATATTATTCATATATTTACATTTGGATGCTTTGGGGCCCTCCCTTCTGCTTCTCCACAGGACACTCCAATTACATGTAGATTAGGCTACATGGAATTTCCCACAACTCATTCCTACTTTTCTTAAATTTTTTTTAGCTATTTTTATTTCTATGTTTAACTTTGGTTAATTACTATCACTATGTTTTTATTAATATTTTCCACTGCATTATCTAATATAGTGTTAAGACCATGTATTGAAAAAAAAAAAAAGACCATGTATTGTATTTTTTATCCATTGTATTTTTAAAGATTTATGTATTTATTTGAGAGAGAGAAAGAGAGAGAGCACGCAAGAGTCTGGGCATGTGTGAGCAGGGGGAGGGGCAAAGAGAGAGGGAGAAGGAGGGAGCCTACTCCCCACTGAGCATGGAGCAGAGTGCAGGGGGAGTGGGGCTCAATCTCAGGACTCCCAGATCATAACTTGAGCTGAAATCCAGTAGGCACTTAACTAGCTGAGCCACCCAGGCTCCCCATCCGTTGTATTTTTAATGGTAGTCGTAGAAATGTTTTATCTCTAGAAATTTGATTGATGCCTTCTTTATATTTTCCATTTCAGTATTATGTTCACATCTACCTTCCTGTACATATAAAATATAGTTGTAATACTTCTATCAGAATCCTCGTTTATCAATTCTGTCATCTGTGCCATTTTGAGATCTGTTTCTATTGACTGAGTTTTCTCCTGTGTGTGAATCCTATTTCCTTCCTTTTTGTATGCATGCTAAGTTTTGATTGAATGTAAGACATCGTAATTTTATCCTGTTAGGTGTTAGCCTTTTTTATATTCCTATAAATATGCTGTAGCTTTGTCCTGGGACATAGTTGTGTGGAAATAGTTTGATTCTTTCAAGTCTTGCTTTTATACTTTCTTAGACAAGATCTGAATGACTTTTAGGCTAGGACTAAGTTTTCTCTCCTGAAATGATAACTATCTGATACTCTTTTTTTGTGCCCCAGGAATTACAAGGTTATCTACTTTGGCTAGTGGAAACAAGGACTGTTTCTGGCCTTGTGTGAGCTTTAGAGATGATTTTCTTTCTTGTCTGATGAAACAGGATCTCCAGACAGCAAATGCCCAGTGTTATCTCTCTCTTTATACCATGTCCTGCAAACTGCAGCCGGAAGACATCTTGGTTACCCAAACTCCCAGTTCCATCTGTCTGACACTTGGAGATCCCCAGGCTTTGGCTGTGACCTTCCGTCACACACTGTGACCTGGAAAAAACGTAGGCAACTACCTGGGTGATTATAAGACTCACCTACTTTTGTCTTCTTTTCCTGGGACTGCACTATATTGTATTTCCCTGGTATTCCAACTTGGACTTAAATCATAGCTTTCAGATAAAAACTATTTATTAGAGATTGGGATAGTTCATAAAATAGTTGTTCAATTAAAAATCAAAGTAAACAAACAAAACACAAGAAATCCAAGTAAACAATTTAAACATGCATGCAACTCTAATCTCTTTTTCCATTTGCCTCACTTATGGTACCAAACTACCGGTTTTACATTTTAATTATATCTCAATTATTTAAAGAAGAAATCATTTTTAAATAAACTGTAACTTTTAAATTTTCTGCATTTGCTATTTTTTCTCTAAAAAGCCCTAAAATTGATTAATAATCAGCCTAATAGAAGTTTCATGCATTTTATCTCTTTAAATTATCCACATTAAAAAAAAAATATCCACATTGAATCAATTTTTCAAATATCCAGGTGGAAACCAATCATAAAAAATGTACAAGCTAAAAGTCAAAATAGAAAAAAAAAGTTTCCCTTTATATTTCTGCTCTCGAAAATAAATATCCTTAGTTTTTGGGTCCATTTACTAATGAGACTAGTTGAAACATGAGATGGAATGCATTCTGCAAAACATGGAAAGAAAAAAAAAAAGTCGCAGGAAAAGTAGCATTTTAAAGGAGCCATGAGGGATCCCTGGGTGGCGCAGCGGTTTGGTGCCTGCCTTTGGCCCAGGGTGCGATCCTGGAGACACGCGATCGAATCCCACGTCAGGCTCCCGGTGCATGGAGCCTGCTTCTCCCTCTGCCTGTGTCTCTGCCTCTCTCTCTCTCTCTCTGTGACTATCATAAATAAAAAATAAAAAAAATAAATAAATAAAGGAGCCATGAAATTTATAATCATTTCAGTGGTTCCAATAATATATATTATATAATTATAAAATATTTTATCTACTAGTATTTACATAGTAAATATACAATTGTAGAATTCGTTGGATATATATAATACAAAAACCCAGAAAAATTAATATTATCTATTTGGGTTTATAATTATAAGTAATAGAGAACATTTGACAAAGCTGATATGTAAGATAGGAAATCAGAGTTTTTAATATTAAAAAAGATTTTCCTCTAGATCCTTTCATAATCCCAAATGAATTGGTTTCTCCTGATGTTTCCTAATTGTTATTTACTTATTTATTTATTTTATGAAAAGCAAATCTAACCTGGCTTCCAACTCAAAAGTGCTATTTTGGAAGCAAATATATAATCATAGTGTGCAAGTCCTTTTTGTGTATTGCACGTAACTAATATTAATACACAAACCTATAAATATTCATTGCTAGAATTTTATGAAATATCTATTGAGCAAACAGGAGTAGTGAACACTTTGAGGAGTCTTGACAACAAAGATGAATATAAGAAAATTCATAATAAGAAATGAAAGTCCATTGTCTATCATAGTAACAATAACATCGATAACTATAACTCCCATTTGAAACAGTTACTGTGAATTGTCAAAAAACCACTCATGAGGTACTGCTATCATCATTTCACTAATGAGGAAGCTAAAACACTAAGACTCTAGTAACTTCCTCTAAAGTGGTCGAGTAGGGTGAAAAACAAGCTTCTGGTTGATCGTACCAGGGCTATTTTTTTCCTAAGTAGCTTCACTGATACATAATTCACATACCAGGATGTGGAATTTTAAGACAAATGTTTGGGACTTCAAAAAGATTGGATTTACAGTGGATGCTTCAAGCTACCCAGCTCTGAGCCTGTGGAAACACATATTTGCTCTTTTATTAAACCTTGGAAGAAGCATTAATTTAGTTCAAGCTTTTAGCTCTCTTTTTGCAGATAAGGAAATTGAGGCCTAAAGAAGCGAGGAAAACCTGCCTAAGAACATACAGCCAGGCAGGGGCCAAGTAGAACTGTAGGCTTCGAGTTCAATGCACCTAAACATACCAGGGCTTTAATGTCTCTCTTTTCCTGGGCTCCTTCCATATTTACATTCAGTTTTTATGTTAGGATAATTATAATATGGATTCAACTCAGGAGAATACTAATTGTTTAAAACAGTTTTTCTTCTTTCAACGTCTCCATTTTTATTCTTCTTTACTCTTTCTGTCCATTCTTTATACCCAATACATTTGCCATATTTCCCTGCCTGCGGAGTATTTTTAAAAAAAGCCCAAGAAACTCAGCAATCCCTTTTACTAGTGTGTGTTGAAATCTCTGACCACATATTTAAATGTAAGATTATTTTTTTTCCTTTTAAGCAGATTTTATTTTTTAAAGCAGTGTTAGTTTCACAGCAAAATTGAGCTGAAAGTAGAGTTCTCATATACCCCCTCTTTCTAAACAGGCGTAATCTTTCCCATTGAAAACATCCTGCATCAGGGGGGTACATTTGTTACAATTAGTGAACCTACACTGACACATTATTATCATCCAAAAACCATAGTTCACATTAGAATTCACTCTTAATATTGTAAATTCTATGATTTTGACAAATATATAATACTTTGTATTATTACATAAAGTGTTATATAGAAACTACTCTTTACATTAACTAGTCATACTGCATACAGATCTTCAGTGCTTCACCTTTTTATTCCTCCCTCTATTCCACCAGGGGCATGTCTCTAACACATTATATTAAAATATTATATGTATAACTTCAATGTTATATTTATAAAACAACAGCCAAAATGATATAAACATAAAATCTGCTCTAAAACAGCCTCCTTTGTATATTTTGCAGAGAGATGAACTGATACTATGATAATTTTGATAATGGTCACATAAGAAATGAAAAGCAAGATGCTTCTTGATTTTCTATTCTTTTCCTTTGTCATACCAAATCTCACATTTGGTTGGCATGGGCAGATGTCAAAATGTGACACATTCCTTTTGGAAACAGAATATCCTTTTTGGGAATGGAAAGGTCCTGCTAGGCGCTGTCACACGCAAAAGTCATACGATCCTTGAGAGAGACCTTTGCAACCTTTTATGCCTCGCTTCTCTTTAAAGTCTGATAGAAATAGATAACCAGGCTGGATGAAACATGGAAATTCCTATTATCCCAAAATGTTGCTTTTCTGAGGTTACTGGTTTTCTAGCTCTCTCCTATTTTTTAATGCTTATTATTTCAGCAGAGCACAGAAACTTTAAGAGCATTTACTTTTTGGTATGCCTGGGTGGTCAGTTGGTTGGGTGTCTGTAGGTTCAGGTCATGATCCTGGGGTCCTGAGATCAAGCCCCTTGTTGGGCTTCCTACTTGGTGGAAAGCTTGCTTCTCCTTCTCCCTCGGCCCCTCTCCCCACTTGTGCTGTCTCTCTCTCTCTCAAATAAATAAATAAAATCTTTAAAAAAATAAAAGCATCCACTTTTTACTATATTATATGTTGGAAATGGAATGACACATTTTAGGAAGTTCTTTATAATTCAGGCAAGAAAGTTTTCAAATTATGACATTTTTTCTTAATTATTAGTGTTATATCTTAATTGGGTTACATTGCCAATAAATGAAAATTGTTCATCTACATTTTTAAAGCTGACACTGGGAAGTAAATTTTCAGTTAGAGAAACTTCAAGTGGCTTTCTTAGTAGAGATAATAATAGGCTTCCCACTCAGTAATTTCTTTCTTGAATGCTTAATATAAAAGGTTTTTGAACAGCAATTTTGTCAATGTGCCTTTTTCAGTAAGTGGTGCGGGGCAAACATACTAAAAGTTATGGGAGAAGAAGCAGGATTACTTTTTATTTCATCCATCTTAAAATTTCAGTTGATGATTTAAAGACTTAATGAGAATAATAAAGAAATATCACTGGATGTTATTGAAAAAGACCTGTAGTAAGTGTGTAGGTATTAGCAATAAGGAATAATTGCTAATAGTTACTATTTTATTGAGAATATTATGTGCCAAACATTTTACATTCATTAATTTATTTTATTGTTATGGACAATTTATAAGGAAATGTCTATTTTCTCTCCATTTTTCAGTGAAGGAAACTGAGGTTTATTTAAATTCACATATAGAGCAAGCATGAAGTGTGAATTGGCAGAGAGATATTTCAAAGCATCTATAAGAAATATGCTTAGAGAACTAAAACTGTATAAAATTAAAGAAAAGTAGGACAACATATAGAAAGTATTAATACAGAGTTAGACACTTTTTATTTTTTTTAAATTTTATTTATTTATCTCTACACCCAATGTGGGGCTTGACCTCATGACCAGGAGATCAAGAGTTGCATGCTTTCCTGACTAAGCCAGCCAAGCTCCTTAAAAGACAGACTAAAGAGCAAAGTGGAAATTTTGAAGTTGAAAAAAGCAATTACTGAAATGAAAAATTCACTAGATAGTGGCAACTGATTTGAGTTAGTGTATCCATCCATGCTCCTTTATGGGCATTGTTTGTTCTCTATGCTGCTACTTTTCACCTATTTGTTCCTTTGAATCTGAAGTGTATTCCTTTTATTCAGCATATTTCTGGATCTTGTTTTTTATCCAGTCTGACAATATATACATTTTGATAGAGTATCTAGTTCAGTCATATTTAAAGCAACTATTGATATAATCGGCTTTATATTTGCCATTCTGTTATTTCTGTTTTTCTTCAGATTTTAATTGATTTTTAAAAGTCATTTTCTTACCGGTTGTTCTAGTAAATAAAAGATACATCTTATTTTATCATACCTAATTTCATGTTACTACTAACAAATTCTATAAAGAATAGGAACTTTGCTCCAGTATAAATCTATTTTCCCCATCCTTTATGTCATGATTGTCATAAATATCACACCTCTCTTAAAACTAAACCCTATACTATTATATTTCTTTCTTTCTTTTATTTTTTTAAGAGAGAATTTTAAGCTAGGTGAGGGTCAGAGGGAGAGTACATGAATAGCAGATGAAGAGGATAAGAGAATTTTAAACTAAAAATGGAACTGGATGCGGGGTTCAATCTCATGACCCTGAGATCATGACCTGAGACAAAATCAATAGTTGGATGCATAACTTACTAAGCCACCCAAGCACCCCTATACTGTTATATTCTTATTGTTGTTATATATATATATATATATATATATATAATATGTATAAATATGTATATGTGTATATATGTATATGTGTATATAAATAAATAAAATCTTAATATATACAAAATTAAAATAAAAATATATATATATATAAAGAGAGAGCACAAAGGGAAGTGCAGAGGGAGAAGAAGAAGGAGACTGCCTGCGAAGCAAAGAGCCTGATGTGGGACTCGATCCCAGGACCCTGAGATCATGACCTGAGCTAAAAGCAGATATTTAACCAACTGAGCCACCCATGTGCACCTACATTCTTATATTTTTAAACAAAATTAAGAGAAGAAAAATAGATATTAATGCAGGCTTTAATGGCCACATAGTTATGATTTTTTCCAGTACTTCTTCCTCTAAGCTCTTTACTCTCTGGTATCAATTTCTTTTAACCTGAAGGATTTCCTTTAGTATCATGTGTAGAGTACGTATAGGAGCAGTGAATTATCTCAGTTTTTATTTTTCTGGGAATGTTTTCATTTGGTCTTTCATTGAAAGGGTAGTTTTGATAGATATAGAATATCTTATTGACAAGTTTTCTCTTTCAGTGGTTTGAAAATGTCATTCTACTGCTTTCTAGCCACCTTGGTTTTTGTGGAGCAGTTGTTAATTGCCTTGTCATTTTCCTGCATTGATTTATCTTTCATTACTCTTGTGATTTCTTTTTGTCCTTGGCTTTCAGTACGTTGGTTTATGATGCATCTAGATGGATATCTCTTTATGTTTATCCTTTTGGGAATTTATTGAGCTTTTTTAAATCTTAGATTAATAGTTTTCATCAAATTTGAGAAGCTTTATTTTTCTTTGTTTTTTTCTGCCACTAATGTAATCTGCACCCTCTGGCAGCCTGGTTCTGGCTTTCACAGCAAAACTTATTCTGGCAGACCTACTCTTTTTGACAAATGAGTGAACGAATGGGGACTGGGAGCACCCTAAGGCAAAAAGATTGCAGACTCTCATTGTTTTTACTCAAATTTCTAGCAGTTCTTCATTAATAAGTGCTTCTCAATTTGTTGTTTTCTTTTAGTTTTCCAGAGCCCTAAAATTATTATCTTTGAGAATTCTGTTCTATTTTACACTTGTTTGGGGAAAAAGGATTTGCTTCCGTCTTCTTGCTGCCATTTATAGAATGTAGAGACTTTCTTCTTTTTTTTTTTTTTTAATTCAGTCCCTCTAAGAATACTATATAATTAGTTTCCCACAAAGCATAGCTTTTTCTTGTGTTATCATAAGAATAAAACCCAGATATTTCCTACAATTAATTTGTTTTCTATAGATCATTTCCATATTTATGTTCTACCTTAAAATCTCCAGGAAAAAAAATGTACACCTCCTGTTATGCTTCACTGACTTATTTTAAAAAAAATTAAACACTTTGACATATTTTTATACATGGTGAGGTTTATGTAGGCTAGGTTTTGTCAATAACAAGATATGTGAATTATCTTCTTATTGTACCTTTTTTTTGCTAATGTGCTGAAACCACTCCCATCATCTACTCTCTGAGAACACTTGATTCCCAATCCAGGATGACCTAATTGTCTGACATTCTTTCTCCTCTATGTAGAGGCTGAATTACCCATATCTACACACAAGCTTAAACTGTCTGTTCCGGGCTGATCCTTGTTCAGAATATAAACATTTGAAACTATTGGACATAAAGATGAAGATAAAAGACTTGTGTGAAAAGCCATAATGGATAGCCCAACATAACAAGATTGAAAGAGAAAGGGATTATCAGTAATTAGGGAAAGGGACACAAAAACTAACTTGAACCATCGATGAAATTTGTGTTAGGGATGGACTCCTCCCATCCAAAGCTGGGAGGACAGTAGTAAAGCTAATCATTTTCTTTACACCTGACATTCTGAGCTGAGCCCCTTCTTCTTTCTCAGTCACTTCTTACAGGTGACTGGCTCTGTGGCAAAGCTAAAGGTCTAAGATAAGTAGTGAAGAGCAAACACGATATATGAAAGTATTTTAAGATGCGCCATTACAGCTGGAAGGCACATATCACTTGATATTCATCACTGTAAATTAAACTCTTACAAACAAAACAAAACAAAACAACCCACAACCAAAACAAACAAATAAAAAAGACCCAAAACCAAACACATACTTTCAGGGCCTCGTTATTCTTTGGGGTCATCGAAATATATGCCGCTCGTATTTTGTTAAAGGAAAACATATGTAAAATGTGTTGTACCCTTATAAAATGGTTTCTTTCAAGCTAAGAATAAAAAATTACAATGCAGTTCAGATACTCAGCTAGAAGTAAATATGCATTCCTTACTATCTCAATGGGCCTCCCTCAGTAGTTAAGGTATTGGTTCAAAATGCAAGTCTGATTTCTTGGGAGAAAATTTGACTTCCACATCCTTTAACTCTATATTCATGCAGACTTCTAGTGGGCAGCTATAAAAATGCTAATAGAGTCTCCTGCATCTTGGTTGAAGGTGTCCTAGACTAAAGTCGCTGTTCAGATTTGCTGTCCTTCAAGTGAAACTGAAAATTTTCGGAGAAAAATCTCCAAGGAGAGTTGATTCTGCTGTGTGGCAAAACCTCTCTCAGATGCGCTGTAGCACCATCTTTCTCTTCCATCTGCCTCTCCGCCCTACAGATCACTTTCTTGGGATCTGAGGAAATTGTGCAGAAAAGTATGGAAATAAAATCTAAATGTGGTCTCTCTGATCCGTCATGCTCTGTAAAGCATTAGACACACACATAAGTTAATTTCCCTCTCATCTGTTTGCATTTTATTTTCTATTTGAATGACTAGTTATTACACAGATATGTGAAATGCATTAGAAACCCCAGAAGAACACCACTGCTTCTTCCTATTTGATTATTAAAAGACCTTATTCCCAGTTCAGGGCAGCTGGGAAAAGGTGCATGTAAATGAAATAGATTTTGCCTGTTTATTTGATATGAACAAAATAATATCCATTAATCTGTTTCCTTTTAAGAGATAATTCATGCAAACCAGAATTTACAGGACACAAAATGTTTTTCATTACTAGTCAACTAGGATGGAAAATTTATCATGTTCATCAATTCAAAACTTTATTCACTGTCTCCTAAGCCTTCGGGGGGGGGGGGGGTTGAAAAAAAATAGCCTCCAAATCAGTCTGGGAAGTATAAATAACATGCTGATAAATAACTTACCTGTTACAAAAATGGGTGGTGAAGTCAGAAGCATAACCACTAGGCAGGTGCTACAGATCCAGCGGCGTCTAAAGCTTAGTAGCTTGGCCTTCTGAAGTCAGGATTTTCATGAGAGGTTCCAGTTTCAGCCGCTGCTGCTGATCTGAATAAAGGAAAACTAAGTTGGAGATGTATTTACTTTAAAAGCTGTGCATGCACGTGCATGGATGTGTATAATCCAAATATGCTGTCATGTGTGTGTCACTTCCATTAGCAATCTGCTTCCATTGTTGGTCTTGGTAATGGTAAGTTTTCTTTCTTTCTTTTTTTAAAGATTTTATTTATTTACTCATGAGAGACACAGAGAGAGAGGAAGAGACACAGGTAGAGGGAGATACAAGCTTCCCTATGGGGAGCCCAATGTGGGACTCGATCCCAGGACCCTAGGATCACCTGAGCCAAAGGCAGATGCTCAACCACTGAGCCACCCAGGTGCCTGTATAAGATTTGTTTCTATAGCTATATAGGCCCCTGCCCCTGTTAAATGAGGTTGCCTCCCAACTGCAAAACTCTAAAAATCTACACTAGAAAAAAGAATGGAATCTCTTCTTAATCCCTGTACGGAAAATTACATGATAAAGCCTTCATGAAATGAAAAAGCAAAGAATATCTAGTCAATGAATGTAAGAAAATAAATGCTATAGTGTTGTCACTTTATAAATGGATATACGTATATATTTGAATTTTGTGAAGTTTTTTTTAGTTTTCGAGTTTATTTTAATCTGTGATTTAGTGTGATTTCATATTTTCAAAAACATAATTCACATTCATATCTGATTTTGCATTTATTCATGTTATGTTCTTTTCCTTAAAGAGAAGCCTCCAAATGGTATAAACGTCAGGTTTTCTGAGAATATGTGTATTTACTTGTTTTCTTAAATTCAGATTTTGCTGCTAGTTGTTGGTGGTTTGGTTGTAGTCGTAGTTAAACAGTATAGGACCTAACCAGAATTCTTATCTGCCAAAGTGTAAAGTGAATGGTATTTCCAGAATGACAAGTTAATAGAAAAATTAGAAAATCATTGGCCTTCCAGGCAATCAGTATTGATAGACATAAGCTATAGTAGGAGTTGTGGCAGTGCAATGAGGTCATCAATTGAGCAATAATTATATCTTAAAAAGGATAAATCTTGGGGATCCCTGGGTGGCTCAGGGGTTTAGTGCCACCTTCGGCCCAGGGCGTGATCCTGGAGACCCAGGATCGAGTCCCCCATCGGGCTCCCTGCATGGAGTCTGCTTTTCCCTCTGCCTGTGTCTCTGCCTCTCTCTCTCTCTCTCTCTCTGTCTCTCATGAATAAATAAATGAAATCTTTAAAAATAAAATGACAAATCTTAGTGGTGCTATAGTGCAGTACCTTAGAAAACTCCTCCAAATTCACTTTTCCTACTAGAATAGATTATTGAGATAATAGAACATAAAAAGTGTTAAGATTTTTAAATTTATTTTCAATAACTCTATTGATTTCCTTATTATTATAAATTGATTGTTAACATTACCACGATAAGAACATTCTATCTCACCAGGGCTACAATTTAAATAGTGTATTCAATGAATCAATATATTCTTGTCTTTATTCACAAAACGACCTTAACAAAATTGTGGTTATTTTAATATGGTAATTCCAAAATTAAAAATAGAAGATATATAAACCATATTGCATTATCAATTTAGCATGTTAAAAATGCTTATAAATATCCTAATTAATGTTAAAACAACATCTATAATTTTTCGGATTTTGTTGTTTTGAATTAGATATTTTAGCACTTGTAAGTTCCAAATGAGAAAAAAAAAAGTATTAGTTTTACCTTGACTTTTTATATTAGACCTATCTTGAAATTATCTTCTGAATATTCACTTTTTTTATGTATCATTTGGAAAATAAGAATATATCTCTAATTGAGAAGGACAACCCGTGTGGATGATTATGAAGCACTAGGAAGTACTAAAGGGCAGTGCATAATAGAATGATTTGCAGTCACCTAAAAATTCTGTAGCAAAACAGGAAAGGGGTCTGGTGAATCTCAGGACCATTTGATGACATTTGAATGTTGTAAATGCAAATTTTAAGTTAATCATGTTTGGAATTGATCAGATCTAGTTGTTGAATGCTGTATTAATTATTCTAGGAGAAACTTAGGACAATAAACTTATCACCACATTTAGCAGAAACCATTAATCATGCCTGTTCCTATGGAAATGCACCCTCCAACATCATGACCCTAAAAAGTGAAAAAAAAAATCCTTTGGTCAAGCATATTCTTTCTAGCACTAATCATTGGCATGTACACACATGTACACATATTTGTGTACACACATAAACTTATCACATTAAAAAAAAAGAGAATGGGCTATGCTTTTTGAAAACTGAATGAAATGATAATATTGTGTATACATATCTACAGCTAACCTAACATTAAAGTAAGTGAGCCATAATTAAATAGAGGGCCCAGGTGAGTTTCATCAATTTGGAAGGTTCATCATATCTAATAGTTAAATTTTATTAAATAAATAATTTTGTTATTTTTTAGAAGATTTTTATCTATTTATTTGACAGAGAGAGCACAAGCAGGGGGAGCAGCAGAGGCAGAGAGAAGCAAGCTCCTCGCTGAGCAGGGAGCCCGACGTGCGGCTCCATCCTAGGACCCCGGGATCATGACCTGAGCTGAAGGCAGACGCTTAACCGACCGGGCCACCCAGGCACCCCCAAATTTGTTATTTTTAATCACATAACAGCAAGTATGTGAACTAAGCATAAAATGGCACAAGTGATTGTGAAAAAAACAAAAACAAAAACAAAACAAAAAAACCGTATCATAAGTAACCTGAGTTTAGTAAATGTTTTTCTTCAAATGTTGGAATTCAGAGGTTTAAGCAGCAAGAAAAATTAGGCAATTGCCTCATCCAATATCCTTATTTTACAGCTGAAGAGACAGAGGTAAATCCATTTATCCCTGGGCACACATCTAGTTAATTCATTACTCCGACTCCCAGGGTCTATTTCCTTTCTCTTACCGGAGATGGCAAATAAATAACACCTTTGCCTTTTACTGCCCCTCCCACATCCAAAGTGGAAATTTGCAGGATTTTTTTCTACCGAATTCCAGCCCCCAGGTCTTCCCAGCTTCAGGATGCCCACCAGACTCCCCTCCCTTCCAATTGACCATAGTTAGCAATCAAAATGAAACTTTTAAAAATACAACGTAAAAATCAATCTCTATCTGGCAAGATTTTGTTCGGACCTCTTTCTGGTGACTCAACAAACTTTCACCGGGTGGTGAGTTTAAAGATTAATCGGTGATTCTAATCATTTCCAAAAAGATCTATAAGCATTTCATGTGAACCTAAACAGGTCTATACAGACTGCCTCCTATCTGATTCCAATATCAAATTCCATAGGTGTTAATGAGCTGGCTTATTTTTGTAAAGGAGACATTTAAAATAATGGCACAAATAGTAATATTTGGGGACTTACAGATTTTGGTACCTAAGTAAGTAGACTTCTTCAGCTCTGGCTGTGGAAATGTTTTTAAGAAACATAGCTGATTTTGAGAGCTAAAGAGAGAAGTCAAATTTGCCTTTGAAATAATAGTACTTCTGACCTTCTACAGAGTAATTTTGAAAGATGTGCGTTGCCCTTCAAGAGAGCAGAAGGGAAATCAGACTACAGCTGGTTCAGGCTTTCAGAATACATTGCAGGGCTGAAATGAAGTATTTGTCTGAGAAATCAAAGAAGCAACAAAAGGCAGGAGGGCATGATTGGCTGCTCACAGGGAAAATGTCTTCTCGTCTTCGGTGTTCTGCTTCAGTTCACCTGTGGACTCGGAACAAGGCCTTAGAGTAGAATTCTCCATGAGACTATGTGGGAACTGCTAAACTGAATGAAATCTGAACCCAAATGAGAAACTCATCTGAGAGCTTTTACAATATCCCAGGGAAAAGTCATTTCCTTTGTTTGGGCTCCAGGAAAAAGAAAATAAATAACATAAAATCCCCTGCTTAGAATCTATGTGGTGTTCTTTTGTTTTGATTTTGAATTTTTTTTTTTGGTGGGGGTTGGTCATTTTGGAAAAATAAGGCAGATTGTGCTAACATGTCATGGGACAGGAGTTCATTAAAAGCTTTGAAATAGGCTACCTGGGTGGCTCAGTCGGTTAAGCATCTGCCTTCGGCTCAGGTCATGATCTCAGGGTCCTGGGATCGAGCCCCAAGTCAGGCTCCATGCCCTGCAGAGAGTCTGCTTCTCCCTCTGCCTGTGCTCCTCCCTCCTGCTTATTCTCTCTCTCTCACTCTCTCTCTCAAATAAATAAATAAAATCTTAAAAAAAAAAAAAGCTTTGAATACAAACAAGTGAGGAATATAGGACTTGAGGGTCCATGGTATAAGCATATAGTCAACCAAAAAGAAGGTGCTGAAGTGTTTGATTCTTTAAAAAATATGTATATATAAATATATATTTATATATTATAAATAATATAAATATATTATATAGTATATATTTATATGTAATATAAACATATTATATATATTTATATATAATATATATATAAATAAATATAAATATATATATTTTTATTTATTCATGAGAAACACAAAGGCAGAGGGAGAAGCAGGCTCCCTGCAGAGGACCCCAAGGTGAGGAGACTCAATCCCAGGATCCCGGGATCACACCTTGAACCAAAGGCAGATGCTCAACTGCTGAGCCACCGGCCGTCCCTCCTTCATAATGGAAAGATTCAATAATGGTGGCTTAATGATCATGGACACCATCACAGTAATCATTTACTGTCATAAACTGCAGTTTATCCACAAAAATCTATCAGTACATTTTCTGAGTACCTCATTCAGCATTCAACAGAGACAAACTAGGCCTTCCAACCTGATTATTGACCCATGTAATCATGAAATAATTTGCTTTTAGGGTGGATAATCTGATAGTTTATTTATAAGGCCCAAAATGTTTGTATTTTGAAATGGTAACAGGGTGTCAACATTGTATTCTGTATGTCAGAATAGAGACAGTTGACTTGTAGAATATTTTCTTTTATTTTTCAAAGAGAGACTTTAAAAAAATGGTATTTTGGGGTGCCTCGATGGATCAGTTGGTTAAGTGTTTGCCTTCAGCTCAGATCATGATCCCAGCGTCCTGGGATTGAGGCCCAGATGGGGCTCCGTGCTCAGTGAGGAGTCTGCTTCTCCCTGGCCCCTCACACCCTTCTTGCTCGTGCTCTACCCCTCTCTCTCTCAAATAAATAAATACAAGTCTTTTTAAAAATGGTATTTTTATTTGTACTTAGAAACGATGCACATATTACCTTGTGGACCCAGAAGAATGAAATGCTCTTTTTAAAATACAGACTTGGGGGATCCCTGGGTGGCGCAGCGGTTTGGCGCCTGCCTCTGGCCCAGGGCGTGATCCTGGAGACCCGGAGTCGAATCCCACGTCGGGCTCCAGCTGCTTGGAGCCTGCTTCTCCCTCTGCCTGTGTCTCTGCCTCTCTCTCTCTCTCTCTGTGTGACTATCATGAATAATAAAAAAAAAAAAAAAAAAAAAAAATTAAAATACAGACTTGGAAATCTTGGTCAATACAAGAAAAATAAGTGAGATCTAAATAGTGAGAAAAAAGATGCAGTATTGTTATTACTTAAGCATTCTAAACATTACTGCTTAAAAGCCAAAGAAATAAAATCATATATCATTTAGAATTAAAAGATGAATTAATTAGGGTGATCATTCAGAAATTACCAGTTTCCTGTATGACAGCACAGGAAAAATAATATAAAGATACAAAGACCTCAGTAGATGTAAATATAAAAACTGCAAAAAGAGCAAACAAATCACATAGGATAGCTTTGCCTGCGTATCATAAATCTAGCTCAAGCTTCCTTATTTGTAAAATTATTGTGTAAAATACTTGAAAACACTCGGGTTAAGATGAACTTGAGATGAAACTTAATCCAGTAGCTTGGTGCCATTACCTCACAAATTATTCCTGCCTCTCTGTCCTTTGAATCCCATTATATCATCTTGATCCTAAGACCGATTCCTCTTTTGCTACCAAGATGAATGTTAGGAAATTCTCAGGCTATGTGTTTCCTCATTTCTGTTCAGAAGTGAAGATTAATGTCTTTTTCTCAGCATTCCTCGCAAGGGTCTAATTGTACTAATTTGGACCTATTATCCATTGCAGGGGACATAATAATGACTTCCCAAAGATGTCCACCTCCTTCTTCCTGAAACCTGTGAATATGTAACATTACAAGGTGAAGAGGAATTAAGGCAGTAGCTGGATTGTTAGAGCTAAGGAGCTGAAATAGGCTGAATGTCCTGATTATCCAGGTGTGTCCAGGGTAATCACAAGGCTGCTTAAATGCAGAAGAAGGAATTGAAGAGTCAGTACGAGGATAATGAGGTGTATAAAAGACCCAGTTGTTTTCTTTGAAGATAGAGGAGGGCCCAGAGTCAGGGAATGTGGCCATTCTTTAGAGGCTCACCAGGCAAGAGTATGGGTTCTCCTCTTGACCCTTTAGGAAGTGATGCAGCCAGCCCTGAGGACACTTTGGTTTTAACCAAGTGAAACCCATTTATGGTTTCCAGAACCTAAAATAATAAGTTGGTCTTATTTTAAACCACTAATCTGTGTTAATTATTAAAGCAGTAGTAGGAAACTAATATGCCCTTGTGATCATCATTGTGGCTGGCAAGTGAAATGCTCCCCCTGGTTAGCTGGGGGTTACATGGTCTATCTCTGTCTGGGTCTAGGGTTGGTGCTCACTTCTGAATAAGAATAGTCTTGAAAAAAAAAAAAAGAAAAAAAAGAAAAAAAAAAGAATAGTCTTGAAAAAAATAAGGCTGTAGGGCAATTTATTTTATTATATGTAATCTAAAGTCTTTTGACGTAAGCCGTCTCATAGATATGTTTCTGTTAGCTTTGTCTTTATGCTACAGAGAGGTAGCTAACTAAATATGAAAGCCCCTAATGGAGAACACACACTTCAGAGTGATTAGTCAGCATTTATAAAGACTCTAATGGAAGCTCACATATCAATTCCTGAGGCTTCAAGTAGTAGATTTAGAAAAAAATGAAAATGTGTGTGTAAAAGGAGTGATAATATAGAGACATGGATTGGTGAGTGTACTGTACATGCACAATATCCCCATAGTTTATGCATTTTAATTGCTACCCTAGAAGTAGGACTCTAATCAGCACTGAGTTCAGGGACTTATGAATCATTTCTCCTCACCTGAAGCTAAACTCTGATTTTAGAATATTATTGTTTCTGTTCAAAGCATACTCTTCATTCAAAATACATAAAACAGGGATTTTATTACCAAGTTTTAGATTAGAAGGTGTGGTGATTTTGACGACAAGCTTGCAAGTAAGTATTTGGATATATGATCTGGTTTAATTTTACTATGAGGTTCTGGGAGAAAAACTTGCTTCCACTTAATTCTAACTTTTAGAAGTCACTGGTATCTATAGAAAAAAAAAAAAAAAAACAAAGGAAATAAAACCCTAATGAGTATAAACGATACAAATAGTGTGGATTAGTGTGTTCGTTTTCCAGGGTAATTGCGCCAGATTGCCACAAACTGGGTGGCTTTAAACAATAGAAAAGTATTCTCTTACAGTCTGGAGAATGGAAGACTGAAATCAAGGTGTTGGCAGGGTTGGTTCCTACTGAGGGAGATTTGTTCCATAATTTCTCTTCTAGCTTCGAAGGTGGCTGACACTCCTTGGCATTCCTTGGCGTATAGCTGTGTCAGTCCAACCCCTGCTTCTATCCTCACTTGTCATGTCTTCACATGGCATCCTTTTCTCTGCATACACATTTCCTTTGTCTTTTAAGGACACCAGTCTTATCGGATCAGGGCCTACCCTACTCTGGTATGCTCTACCTTAACTGGTTTATTTCCAGAGAAAGTCACAATCTAAGGTTCCAGGAAAGACATGAATTTTGGATGGACACTGTCCAATACTGTATGATTTGTCATCATATACTATACTGTCTTAGTTGGTTTGGGCTGCTATAACAAACTACACAGCCTAGGTAGCTTAAACACAACACGAAAGGTATTTCTTATTGTTCTGGAGGCTGGGAAAACCAAGATCAAGGTGCTAGCATGGTCACACTCTGGTGAAGGCTCCCTTCCTGGTTCATCGTCTGTGCCTTCTCACCATGTCCTCCCATGCTGGAAGGGCTAGGGAACTTTAGGGGGTCTCTTTTAGAAGGGCACCACTTTCATTCATGAAGACTCCATTCTCAGGACCAGTTTATTTCCCAAAGGCTTCAGCTTCTAATATTATCACAATGGGTGTTAGGATTCCAAAATGTGAATTTTTTCTTATGGGGGAGTGGGGAGCACAGATAGGCCATAGAGCACACACCAAGAAATAGTAATATGTCATGTATATGAAGGAAATGATTAGAATTTAATGAAGAACCTAAATAAAGATATAAAGACATCATGCCATTATTCTGGCTAAGAGTATGCAGTATTATAAAGATATTACTTCCTTATGGGGCGCCTGGGAGGCACAGTTGGTTAGTCATCTGAGTCTTGGTTTTGGCTCAGATCATGACCTTAGGGTCCTGGAATCAAGCCCCACGTCCAGCTCCTTGCTCAGTGCAGAATGTGCTGAAGATTCTCTCTCCCTCTGCCTCTCCCACTCATGCTCTCTTACTCTATCAAATAAATCCTTTTTAAAAAAAATATTTCTTTATAATTCAAGTTACATAGAGAACATAATACAACCGATTATTATTATTCTTGGAGGGAAGGTAAGGGTAATGGAAGAAAATGAACAAAATGAATTATAAAGCTTATTGAAAAGAATGACTACATTAAAATAGTCAAGAAATTTTGGGGAAAATGTACTTACTAATGAAGAGGAACTGATTTTATTATTCATTAAAAACACCTCAAAGCTACAGGAATTAAAGTGCAAAGTGCTACAGGAATAGGTAATAGTTTAATGCAATTTCGAGCTCCAAAATAAGCACAGGTATTTTTCAACACTATGATCAATATTATTAAAGTAATCTGTTGCTCTATAACAATGGCAAAACTGCGTGGCCTGAAAAACTAATTTTTATTTCTCAGAGTTACATGTGTTGACGATTCCGTTGGGCCGTTCTCACTTGGAATCTCTTATGCAGTTGCAGTCAGGTGGAGGATAGGGCTGGAATTCTTTGAAGGCTCAGTGAGGCTGGATATCCAAGTTGGCTTCTTCACCCATATACCTGGTATCTCAGTTGAAATAGCTGGAGAGACTTGCATGATTACGTATTTGTCCACATAATCTGTCCTTGTGGCTAGGTTGAGCATTCTCATAGCATGGCGGTCTCAAGGTAGTTAACCATTCAATAGCAAATTCTAGGAAATGAAGATGGACCCTTCAAGGCTTCTTATGACCTGTCTTCAGATGTCAGATGGTGTTACCTCTGCTGTATACCATTAATTACACATGATTAGGCTAAATTCAGTTTAGGAGGGAACCATACAAGGTCATCAATATTAGAGGGTGTGAATCATTGGAAAGCCATCTTTGGAGACCAGTCTAGGCTCAATCAAGCAAGTGGAAGTATTTCTATGAAATATTCATAGAATAAACAATTTATTGATACATCTAGGTTTACAGGTATGGATGAATTTGGGGAAAAAAGTTATTAAGATAGCAAATGAAGAACTAGGGAAAATTCCCTAACCAAGTCTCATGAAGTGTTGGCATGGATAAATAATTCAGAAATTATGAGAAAATCTTAGTTGTGTCCAACAGCTGGAGTGAGACCCCAAACTAGGTTGGTAATTAATTATATTATGTTACACAGGGCAGGTACTAAAAAGATAAATTACAGTTATATGTATAGACGTAACGTATTCTGAAGTGCAAAAATTGCTAACTAAAATGTAGAATATAATGCCCTATTTTGTAAAATACAAGCTATATATGCATAATGTGTTTTATGTATGGGAGTGTGTTTGAGAGAATGAGTGCATTTCTAAAAGAAAAGGGACTAAAAGGATGAAAAGAAAACATTGATCTCTTCTCCTTCTACTTCCTTCCTGCCTCTTTTCTTTTTCCCACATTCCCTGTCTCCCTAGTGCTCTTTGTTTCTTTTATTTGCTCAAAAATTATGTCATGAACACCTACTATGTACAAGCGTGTTTTTATAGACATTACAAGGAAGGACATCAGGTAGGAATAAAGCAGGGTCTTTTGTTCTGTTTTCGATACCCATCTAGCTTAAGTCTTTTTCAAAGGGATATTTGTATTTATTTATAGTCAGTCAATACATTGAAAGATGGGTATTTTTTAGCTTATTTAGTTTTGTGATCTTATGCAGTTGCTGAGCAACTGTTGCATTCCTGAATATTTTCATCCCACAATGACATTCCTCATTCCTATTACAGTTCATCTCTGTGCCCATCCCCAACCCCAGGCAACAACAAATCTACTTTCTATCTCCATAGATTTCCCTTCTCTATACGCTCTATTATTATTAGCATAATGAGGTCAGGCTATTCCTTCCATACTACATTTAGGGTAAAAGGAGAAAATATATGTTGTTATATTTTCAGTAACTACTATAATTTTTTTTCTGCCATACCCCATCCACTTTGAAGAGAAAATGTAATCATACATTCAATTTGTTTTAAACATAATTTCAGCATACAATTGAAATAGCAATCTATAGAAAATAGAATTTCAATCCCATTTATGTAAAATTGTACATTATCTCAGTTATCATTTCTTTCTTTTTTATAGTTGTAAGCGGTGTATATATGTGTATGTAGGACGGGGTATTATGTATTTTTTGTGTTTGGCTGGTGTTGGGGAAGAAAGGAAGTGGTCCTTGTATGCTGTCCTCCCTTCCCCTTGGCATTTGTCATGATATACCTTGCCCAACCAGGTGCTTCTTGCCGTGTCTCCAAGTGGAACAAATTTAACAATTCTGTGGAATTACTGGGGGAGAGGGACGGAGATTCTTATATTGTTCACTGGAGTGAAACAATTGGAATCTCCTGGAGAAGAAGTTAACATAGGGTGTTTATATAATATCCACGCATGTTACTGGAATGGATTAACCTTGAGTATAATAAGCAAGTTCTTCTCAATATGATTAATGACCTTATTAGATTCATTTGAGCAGGCTGAGACTCTTCATTTCCAGATAATTGTGCAGAAATTAAAGATGGGTCAGAGAGGAGGAATGAAAATAAATACAGAGCTGAAAGTAGAATCTATAAGAAAGGTAAAAAACAGTTTATATTGTTTCACATGGACGAGAAGCTTCCACGTATATGAAAAGTTATTTCAAGCAGGAAGGTCAAGATCTGCATTCAATTCAATTTCATTGGAGTGTCTAACAAGAAAACAAAGTTTTATATTATACTGAGTGACATTTACCTTGGAAGTCAGAGAAGTTTCTAGGTGTCTGAGGAAAGTAATGAAATATTTCAAAACTAAGAGAGACAATATATGGCCAGTGATCTAGGAGGTGGTGCTGTTTAGGAAGTGAGGAATGAAGCAGGTGAACTCTGCCAACCACATTTCAGAAAAGTTAAAAACAAATAACAACAAAAAAATCTCTATTTCTATACTTGAGTGTGAATCTCCACTTGTTTTTTTAATTTTCTAGAATAAAAAACCCCATAAAATTTCTCAAATCTTATTAAATCTTTTAGGCTCTTTGGATTTAAAGAACAGATTATTTTATTCATTCATTCACTCTCATAGGAGACATTGCTTGGGAAAGGGTACTGTGAGATAGAGATTACCAAATTGACACCATTGTATAAGAACACCATTTGGATAGCATGGAGGTATCATTATTACTACTTGGCAGAGCATTTCTGTAACAAATAAATATTTTCTGAGTAAGACCTTTTTTCTCCCCCACATGGTCATGATTAATCTAATTCTCTGATGTTTGCATGGTTGGAGCAACTAGATTGCCTTTAGGAAAATAAAAAAAAGTTTTATGTTTTTCTTGAGTTTGCAATCTAGCCCAAATTAAATATTAAATGCAAAAAAAGGAATACATTGAATGAAAAATAAGTTATTCTAAATTGTCCAAAAGAATTTGTTCCACTAACTTCTCCAAAGATGACTAGTTCTTAACTGTCTTAGTTATTTTAGGAGGCCCCTTTAGTTATAAAACTGAAAATTTAGCTTTTGTAAGTCCTGCTCATTATGCATTTTCTTTGATTTCATAGTTCAAATTATGAATTACATATTCATGTATGTTTCCATAAATAAAGCAAATGATGGTTTGTAGGAAACAGAGCTCAGGTAAAATATAGGAATGAGATGGATGTAGTTGTACTTGATTTCCTAGATAAGTAGTTGCCAAAGTATGGACCCCAGGCCATACTGACACTTGTTAGAAATGCAAATTCTTGGGCTTCACCTCTGGCCTCTTGAATCAAAAAGTCTGGGGTTGGGGTCCACCAATGTGTTCTGATGAATTTTGCAGTTTATTATGCTGTATGTTAACATTTAAGCACTACTGTCCTGGGTGATAACGAGTTAAAATATTCTCATTTTGCATTTCCACGAGACCTTATTTTGCACCATCAGCATAGCTGGGACTTCTATAAATTCCCTGACAACATGAGAGTAGTAGAAGCTGT
This sequence comes from Canis aureus, assembly GCF_053574225.1. NCBI lineage: Eukaryota > Metazoa > Chordata > Mammalia > Carnivora > Canidae > Canis > Canis aureus. The sequence goes on from NC_135631.1 coordinate 25,562,652, forward strand.
AGATTTCTCTTATGCATTATCAAATCATCATCAAAATTAAACTGTTTAAATTATTTATTTTATTAATTTTATAAATGAAAGGCAGCTGGCTAAGATAAAAAAATGCATGGTTTTGTGAGTTGTCACCACTGGATGAAGTCTTGTCTCTGCTTTATCATGTTAATAGACTGAGTCATTGATTGACATATTATAAAGGAAATATTCTTTGAGCATCTACTACAGGTTTGGCATTTTTTTAGCCAATACAGGTACCATGGCTTTAAAGTCTGTCAGACATCTCTCTTTTACCGTGCTTCACATCCTTACAGCCCATGTATTTGCTCCAGACATTGCTGTGACCATCAGCTGCACGCTGGTGTTACCTGACAACATGTCCTCATTAGCGTGTTAATGTCTTATACTGTTTCTCTGGCTTCTTTCTTTGGTGTTTGTTGGATTGTGCACAGAGCTTCCAGCTCATGGATAGACTTGGAAGTATGAGAGAGTTAACATCCCCTAGGATGGCCCTTGTCCAATAGGGGTGAGAACTGGTGCATAAATATTGCCCTCTTGTTTTAGATACGTGATTCTAGGGTTACCTGGCATGATTCTTCGGAGTTCCCAACAGGACTGAGTCTCAGGTGCCCACAGCAAGAAGCAGCTCAATCATATACCTTTTAATTGGCTCTCCCTGGATCTGTGTTGCCCTCCTGTTCCCTGGGATCACTTCTCAAAATAAACTACCTGCTTATGGTGCCAACTGGAAAAGCGAAGGCCCTGCTTTAATGAACTAGGGAATCCAATCTCACTCTAGATCGGGAGAGTGGATCTAGACAATAGACAACCGAACAAAGAACGAAGACACAATACACGACATCATTTTGACTGTTATTAGAGCTTGGTGAAAAATGTGGTGATTTGATACAGCATGACTGGTGAGAAGTGGATTTTGTTAGTTGCAGGTGTAGTGGGGGGCTCACAGGTTTTAACATACAACAGAATCACCTGTAAACAGCAGAATCCTGGGGCTCCACCCTAGGTTTTCTAAATCAGCGGGTCCAGGTTGGGGCTGAGAATTTACATATTTAACAAGTTCCCAGTGATGCTGATTCTGATGCTCTGAGGACTACAAATTGGAAACCACTAGATTAGAGAGTCTCTGAAATGCCGTTCAGACCTGAAGCATGGAAAGGAGCTAGCAGTACAGAGAATCCCAGGTAAAGAAAGGATAAATAATGCAAGCATTCTAGAAAGAGAAGGATTTATTGGCTCAGGCTTGAGTGTAGGAAGACGGTTGTTGGACCGGAGTTTGAAAAGGGAAGATGGAGAGAAGATGGAGTAGTACAGGATGAGTTTAATGGGGTAACTAGAGACCAGATTTGGTAGAATGATACAGGCCATATTACCCCATGCTAGATTTTGTTCTAGACGAAATATTAAGACATCAAAGGATTTACAAGTATTGTGATCTGACTTGTATTAAAAAAAAAACAAAAAGCGGTTTGTAAGGTCAGTGGTACTAGAGTGAGAATCAAGACAGAAGTTTATCATATCTACAAAATAGAATTACTATGTCTCATATAAAAACTGCAAAGATTAGGAAAAAGGTATGAAATGTTCTAGGAAAGCATAGATTAGGTTATAATATAAAGATTAACAATGGGGTATCTGGGTGGCGCAGTTGGTTAAGTGTCCAACTCTTGATTTTTGGGTCTGGCTGTGATTTCAGGGTCCTGGGATCAACCCCCCATGTGGGGCTCTGTTGTCTCCCTTTCCTTGCCCTCCCTGAGTTGTTCACACACATGTGACTCTCTCTCAAAAAAAAAAAAAATCATGAAAATGAAAAAAGCAAACTTAAAAATACGTTTAATAAATACATAAATGTTGTTAAGAACTATATAAATGTTATCAATTGAGTTTGGGAGCATATAATCTATGTGGACTGAACTAAAATGCAGTCTGTGTAGTGATTAAGAACTCCGATCCAGAGTCTGAGTGTGTGGGGATGGCTTTTGACCATCTGTTTGACCATAGCTGTTTTCTACATGTGTGACTCTAGACAGGTCACTAGCCCTCTCGGAGCCTTCATTTTCTCATTTGTGAAATGGGACTAATAATAATAAGGAATTTACAAGTGTGCTCCTGGAAATGGACACAATGAGTTACTTTATGTAAATGCCCAAGATCAGTGCCTAGAACATGGTAAGTCTTAGCAAAAATATTTGCAATTTTTGTTTTCGTTGTAATTGTCATTGTTAGTTGGGGAGAGCTAATAAAATTTGGGTGGTGACAAAATGTCAGCCTCAGAAGTGATATAAGAATATATTGAAATTGTGTATGGGGGGAGGGGAGCAGAATGAATGGAAGGCAGGGTGGTTATTGATAGAAGACTAGTAGTTCTGGATTTGAAATTGTAGACAATATGTTACTGTGATTTGAGTTTTGAATTTTGGAGCAGGACAAATTAAAAAAAAACTTATTGTATACCCTTGGTAATTTTAGATTTAATATTTAGAATATGGAAATTCACAAATATTTTTGAACATCTGTCTTACCAGTCTCCGGAATCAACTTGCAGTGGTCTTTTGATATTTGTTGTAGTCTTAAGATATTTGAATACCATAAATAGATAAGTAGGTACACAGATAGATCAAGATGTGGGAGGAGAGGTACAATTGTATGGTTGCCAAATTTTATTTTACTAGGTGCAGAATTTTTTAAAACACTGAGGTGAGAGCTGAGTAAATAGAAAAAAAATTAACCAATACATAAATAAATGTCAAACCCTTCAAAAAGTATTACAAAAATAATTGATGTAACTTAAACTCTCTTGTTATATGTAATAGGAAAAGGAGCATAATTTTCCTCTCATTGTTAATATATATCAATATAATTTAAATAAAGTTGGGGCCAATGTGAGATACTTTTCCTTTGAATAACATTTAAATTTACATGCCTTCAGAAATTTTTCCTGCTTTAAATTTAGAAACCTATTAGAAAGTAAAAGCAACAAATCGTTCATGTATTTTTAATGCTGTGAGTGCTGTGAAATAAAGGATGTAGAAAATAATTTATAAATATATGAAACAGACTATGGACTATATCTTACCTATTTTATTCACAAAGACTTCTCAGGAATATATTGCCCTACCATCATGAACGACTTAAATGATTAAGTGCATTCACGGTTTTAAAAATAAAGTAAAAAGTCAGTTTTCCTCAATTTGAAAATGTTGATTTTTTTTTTCCCCTATAGTTATTCCTCAGGAATCTTTACATTTCAAATAACATCCAAGCACTAAGGGGGTATGTAACTTTCTCTCACTCTTTCCCTCCCTCCCCTCCCCTCCCCTCTTTTCTTCCAACCCTCCTTCCCTCTTCTAACCACAGCCCTCCTACCTACACATAACAGGAAGGCACAAAATGCTAGTAATTTTTCAAGTTTGTATTTAGCCCATATCCATGCATTTCATAAGCAAAAATCTCCTTGATAGAAGGAACATTGAGGTTATATAAATCAAGCTTGGAAACCTAAGAGAAGAGATCACACTTCACCTTCCCCCACCTCCATTTCAATATATATAAAATCCCAGATAAAGGCTGGAAGCTAGTTCGGATGATGAGCCCATCTTCAGGCAGTTCACCTGGGCCAGTGTCCTCGGGTGCTATGAATAGCCTATTTTGGGGTCAGATGGTACCCTCCTGTGGCTCAAGGGTTGAGGATTGAAAGTCTGTTAACAGTAGGAGGAAACTGATTGATTGATATTAATGAATGGCAGCCACAGTAATGATCCTGTAAACCCCTGGACGCTGACAGCTCAGTTAAGTTTCATGAGTATCCAATGAGCACTTCCTATTTGTCAGTTTCTCTGCTAGAGAATTAAAATTAAAGGAGATCGAGAAGAATTTCTGTTGGTATATTAACAATAAAAGCTATTATTCATTGGATAAAATAAAAATATCATAGATGTTTTACAAGTATTATGCTTCACATGAACAAATATGCCTTTGAAAAACACTTAGTATTCTCGACTTTATACCTGGAATTTCTGAGCAACAGCAATATTAAACATGTTCTGGTCACAAAGGTGGAATCGGAACTTAAAATGTATCCAGTTACTATGACTCCAAAGTGATGGATTTCCATTATATCTGTTTATTTCCCTATAGTTGAGAAAGCAAATTAAAACATTAAAATGGGATGCAGTAAGTTTTGTGATGGAAAAATTCAATAATGATGTATTCTGGTTGGGGAAGCTGCTTGCCTAGAAAAGCAAGGATTTTTTTTTTTTTTTTTTTTTTTTAAGATATGAGAGGAAGATAAAAAAAAAAAAAAAATGATCCCAAGCATGTGAATCTATCATTTGTCATAACTACAAAAAAATCACGAAGAAAACAAATATTTAAGATGTGAAACATTTTAGATAGAATAACAAACAGCAGAATATACAAATATGTAATCCGAATAAGAATTGAACCCAAATGCAGAAATATAGTTAAGACAACTCTCCTTCCATGTAGTTAGCATTACCAAGATATTTTTTTCAATTAATTATTTCTAACTGTAGAATTCAAAAAATGTTCAAGGTTATTATACAATAATGCAAACACATTTTACTTTGCGTTTTTTTTTTAATTTATTTTTAATTTAGATTTTAGTTAACATACTAAATATTGGCTACTGGAGTAGAAGTCAGTGATTCATCATTTATATACAGCCCCAGGGCTCAGCACACATGCCCTCCTGGTGCTCGTTACCCATCTAGCCCATCCCCCACCATTCTCCCTCCATCAACCCTCAGTTTCCTCTCTGTAGTTAAGAGTCTCTTATGGTTTTTCTTTGCTCTCCTTTCCTGCCCCCCCTTCCCATATGTTCATCTGTTTCATTCTTCAGTAGGAATTAGATCATATGGTATTTGTCTTTCTCTAAATGACTTATTTCACCCTAGCTCCATCCGCATCATTGCAAATAGAAAGATTTCATTCTTTTTGATGGCTGAGTAATATTCCATCACACACTCTCACACACACACATCACATCACATCTTCTTTATCCGTTCATCAGTTGATGGATATTTGGGCTCTCTTTATACTTTGGCTATTGTCAATAATGTTTCTATAAACATTGGGGTCATGTACCCCTTTGAATCTCTACTTTTGTATCCTTTGGGTACCTACTAGTGCAATTGCTAGATCCTAAGGTAGTTCTATTTTTAGCCTTTTGAGGAACCTCCACACTGTTCTCCAGAGTGGCTGCACCAGTCTGCATTCCCACCAGCAGTGCAAGACATATGTCTTGGATGTCCCCACATCCTGGTCAACACCTGTTGTTTCTTGTGTTTTTTTTTGTTGTTGTTTGTTTGTTTTGTTTTTTGTTTCTTGTGTTGTTAAATTTAGCCATTCTAACAGGTGTGAGGTGATTTCTCCTCGTGGTTTTTATTTGTATTTCCCTGATGACGAGTGTTGTTGAGCACCTCTTCACGTGTCTATGAGTTCTTTTGAGATTTTTGGATACTAACTCTATCAGATATATCCTTTGCAAATATCTTCTCCCATTATAGAGGCTACATTTTAGTTTTGTTGATTGCTTCCTTTGCTCTACAGAAGCTTTTTATCTTAATGAAGTCCCAATAGTCCATTTTTGCCTTTGTTTCTCTTGCCTCTGGCATGTGTTTAGTGAGAAGTTGCTACCGCTAAGGTAAAAAGGTCACTGCCTGTGTTCTCTAGGAATTTGATGGCTTCCTGTCTCACATTTAGGTCTTTCATCCATTCTGAATTTATTTTGTGTATGGTGTGAGAAAGCGGACCAGTTTCATTTTGCATGTTGCTATCCAGTTTCCCAACACCATCTGTTAAAGATGGTCTTTTTTCAGTGGACCAATTGTGGGTCCATTTCTGGGTTTTCTGTTCTCTTCCATTGATCTACGTATCTTTTTTTGTGCCAGTACTACATGTCTTGATGATGATAGCTCTATAACATAGCTTGAAATCCAGAATCGCAATGCCTCCAGTTTTATTTTTTTATTTTTTATTTTATTTTTTATTTTTTATTTATTTATTTATTATTTTTTTTTTATGATAGTCACATAGAGGAGAGAGAGACAGAGACATAGGCAGAGGGAGAAGCAGGCTCCATGCACCAGGAGCCTGACATGGGATTCGATCCCGGGTCTCCAGGATCGCGCCCTGGGCCAAAGGCAGGCGCCAAACCGCTGCGCCACCCAGAGATCCCTATTTTTTATTTTTTTTAAAGGCAGAGACACAGGCAGAGGGAGAAGCAGGCTCCATGTAGGGAGCCTGACGTGGGACTCAATCCTGGGTCTCCATGATCAGGCCCTGGGCTGCAGGAGGCGCTAAACCGCTGAGCCACCCGGGCTGCCCGCCTCCAGTTTTATTTTTAACAGGATTGCTTTGGCTATTCAGGGTCTTTTGTGGTCCCATAAACATTTTAGTATTGTTTTTTCTAGCTCTGTGAAAAATGCTGGTGATATTTTGATAGGGATTGTGTTAAATGTGTAGATTGATTTGGGTAGTAGACATTTTAACAATGTTTTTTCTTCCCATTCATAAGCATGGAATGTTTTTTCCATTTCTGTGTGTCCTCTTCAATTTATTTAATAAGTGCTTTTTTTAAAAGATTTTATTTATTTATTAGAGAGAGAGAGGCAGGCAGAGAGAGAAGCAGGCTCCATGCAGGGAGCCTGATGTGGGACTTGATCCCGGGTCCCCAGGATCATGCCCTGGGCCAAAGGCAGGTGCTAAACTGCTGATCCACCCAGAGATCCCATATTTCATAAGTGTTCTATAGTTCAGATCTTTTACCTTTGTACTTAAGTTTATTTCTAGGTACCTTATTGTTTTTGGTCCAATTGCAAACGTGATCCCTTTCTTCATTTCTTTCTGTTGCTTTGTTTTGGTGTATAGAAATGCAAGTGATTTCTGCACATTTATTTAACAACCTGAACTTTGCTGAATTCATGGACTAGTTCTACCAATTTTTTGGTGGAGTCTGTTGGGCTTTCTACATAAAGTGTCTGTTCTCTGAAAATAGTGAAATCTTTGCCTTCTTCCTGGCCAATTTGGGTGTCTTTTACTTCTTTTTGTTGTCTGATTGCTGAAGCTAGGACTTCCAGTACTATGTTAAATAGTAATGGAGAGAGTGGACATCCTTGTCTTGCTCCTGACTGCAGAGGAAGGACTCTCAGTTTTCCCTCATTGAGGATGGTATTACTATGGGTCTTTTATCTATGGCCTTTATGTTGTTGAGGGTTTGCATCTATCCCTACTTTGCTGAGGGTTTTATTTTAATCAAGACTGGAAGCTGTCTTTTGTCAAATGCTTTTTCTGCATCTGTTGAGAGAATCCTATGGTTCTTAGGCTTTCTTTTATTAATGTGGCGTGTTACATTGATTTTGTGAATGTTGAACCACCTCTGAAGTTCAGGAATAAATCCCACTTGACTGTAGTGAATAATTCTTCTACTGTACTATTGAATTCAATTTGCTAGTAATTTATTGAGAATTTTTAAACCCATGTTCATCAGGGATATTGGCCTATAATTCTTTTCAGTGGTGTCTTTGTATGATTTTTGGAATCAAGGTAATGCTGGCTCTATAGAATGAGTTTAGAAGTCTTCCTTCCATTTCTATTTTTTGGAACAGTTGGAGGAGAATAGGTATTTTTTTTTAAGATTTTATCCATTTATTCATGAGAGATAGAGAGGCAGAGACATGGGCAGAGGGAGAAGCAGGCTCCATGCAGGGAGCCCGACATGGGACTCAATCCCGGGACCCCAGGATCACACCCTGGGCCAAAGGTGGTGCTAAACAGCTGAGCCATCTGAGCTGTCCAAGAATAGGTATTAACTCTTCTTTAAATGTCTGCTATAATTCCCCAGGGAAGCCATCTGACCCCAGACTTCTGTTTGTTGGGAGAGTGTTAATCATGGATTCAATTTCTGTGCTGGTTATGGGTTTGTTAAACTTTTCTATTTCTCCCTGTTTCAGTTTTGGTAAGATTCTAGAAATGTGTCCATTTTTTCTAGACTGCCCAGGTTGTTGGCATATAATGTTTCATACCATTCTTTTATAAGTGTTTGTATTTCTGTGATGTCAGTTGTGATCTCTCCTCTTTCATTTGTAATTTTATCTGAGTCCTTTTTCTTTTCTTTTTGATAAGGCAGGCTATGGGTTTATCAATTTTATTAATTCTTCTGAAGAACCAGCTCTTAGTTTTGTTGATCTGTTCTACTGTGTGTATTTGTTTCTAAATAATTTATTTCTGCTCTAATCGTTGTTATTTACCACCTTCTGCGGGCATAGGCTTTATTTGCTGTTCCTTTTCTAGCTTTGTTAGGTATAAGGTTAGGTTGTATATTTGAGATTTTTCTTACTTCTTGAGGTAGGTCTATATTGTAATATACTTCCCTCTTAGGACTGCCTTTGCTGCATCCCAGAGGTTTTGGACAGTCTTGTTTTCCTTTTCATTTGCTTCCACTTGCTTTATCTCTTCTTTAATGTCCTGGTTAGCCCATTCATTTTTTCAGTATGATGTTCTTTAATCCCTATGTGTTTGTGTTCTTTCCACCTTTTTTTTTTTTAATTTTTATTTACTTATGATAGTCACAGAGAGAGAGAGAGAGAGAGGCAGAGACATAGGCAGAGGGAGAAGCAGGCTCCATGCACCGGGAGCCCAACGTGGGATTCGATCCTGGGTCTCCAGGATCGCGCCCTGGGCCAAAGGCAGGCGCTAAACCGCTGCGCCACCCAGGGATCCCACTTTCCACCTTTTGTATGTATATATGTATGTATGTATGTGGTTGACTTAAAGTTTCATAGCATGTAGTCTGAAAATATGCAGGATATGATCTTGATCTTTTCGTACTTATTGAGGGCTGATTTCTGGCCCAGTATGTGATCTAATCTGGAGAATGTTCTGAGCGCACTTGAAAAGAAAATACATTCTTTTGCCTTAAAATTTAATGTTCTCAAAATATCTGTTAAGGCCATCTGGTCTAGTGTGTCATTCAAAGTCATTGTTTCCTTATCGATTTGCTGCCTAGGTGATCTATCCATTGCTATAAGTGGGGTCTTAAAGTCCCCCCACTATTATTGTATTATTGTCCATGAGTTTGAGTTTATTAATTTATTTATATGTTTGGGTGCTTGTAAGTTGAGGGCATAAATGTTTATAATTGTTAGATCTTCTTGAGGGTAAACCCCTTAATTACGATATAATCCCTTCTTCATCTCTTCTAGCCTTTGTTTAAAAAAATTAGTTTGTCTGATAAAGTATGGCTACTCCAGCTTTCTTCAGATGGCCATTAGCATGATAGATGGTTCTTCATCCCCTCAATTTCAATCTGAAGGTGTCTTTAGGTCTAAAACTAGTGTCTTATAGGTAGCATATAGATGGATTTTTTTTTAATCATTCTCATACCCTGTTTCTTTTTATTGGAGCATTTAGTCCCTTCACATTCAGAGTCTTATTGAATATAGTGCCATTGTGTTACCTGTAGAGTTGGTGTTTTTGATGATATCTTTGGTCTTTTCTAGTCTTGGTTGCTTTCAGTCTAGACATTATTTATCTTTCCTTCTATTCTGAATGAAAGTCTTGCTGGATAAAGTATTTTTGGCCTCCTATTTTCCCATTCAGCACATTGACTATATTTTGCCACTCTCTTCTGGCCTGCTATGTTTCTGTAGATGGATCTGCTGCACACCTGATCTGTCTTTCCTTGTAGGTTAAGGACTTTTTTTTTTTCCTTGCTGCTTTCAGGATTCTTTCCTTGTCTGTGTATTTTGTGAGTTTAACTATGATACGTCTTGGCGATGATCAGCTTTTGTTGAATTTAATGGGAGTTCTCTGTGTTTCTTGGATTTTGATGCCTGTGTCCTTCCTCAGATTAGGATGTTTTCAGACAATTTGTTTGAATAAAAATTCTTCCCCCTTTTCTCTCTCTTCATCTTCTGACCTTCCTTTTATATGAACGTTATTCTGTTTTAATAAGTCACTGGGTTCCCTAAGTCTCCTTTGTGATCCAGCACCTTTGTTTCCCTTTTCTTTTTAGCTTCATTATTTCCCATAATTTTATCTTCTGTATTACTGATTCATTCCTTTGATTTGTCCATCCTTGTTTTTATGGCATCCATTTGTATTTACATCTTGGTTATAGCATTTTTAATTTTGGACTGCCTAGATTTTAGATTTTCTATCTTTGCAGAAAGGGATTGTCTAGTGTCTTCTATGCATATTTTTTTCAAACCCAGGTAGTATCCTTATAATTGCTGTTTCAAATTAGTTCAGACATCTTGCTTCTATCTTTATTGATTAAATCTCTGGCCATTATTTATTCTTTCTCTTTCTTTTGGGGTAAATTCCTCCATGTTGCCATTTTGGAGGGGAAAAGAAGGCAAAATAAGACAAACTAATTTTTTTTAATACACAAAGGAAGCTGGATCCAAGGTATGCTTTGTTCTGCTTCTTATAAGAAGCTTGATAGAACAAAGGTAGAAAGAAAAAAATAATAATAAATACATATAATTTTTTTTAAATTGCTCTTTCTGTATCCAAGGAAAAAAATACAAAAACAAACAAACAAAAGGAAACAAACTAAAAACCCAAAGACTGTTTGGGTTCCTGTTTCCCCTAGAACTGGAGCTTTGCAGTACTTTATAATCAGAGATTTGGTGTGGGTGAGGGGTTTGTGCTGGTCTTCTGGGTGTTGGTCCTGCTGCTCTGATTCTCTGGTAGAAGTGCCCTAGTGGATATGTGCCTGAAGATACAGGGGAGCAGGGTTTGGTGTAGTGGCTCTGTTTTCCACTAGTGGCATTATTTAGCTCACTAGGGCAGATCCAGCTGGTCGGCATTGGGGAGAAAATGGCTTTGCTATTCTCTCACCTTTGGAGTGGGGAAATACATGCCACCACTCTTCAGTAAGCCCTCACAGAGACGCACAGTGACTCCTCCTGTGTCCCTGGTTTCTCTCAGACACCTGCTTTCACCCTTTCAGTGTCCAAGCTGTCTGCCTGTCAAACAGCACCCCTATGTTTTATCACAGGTGCAGCTGTGTTTCAAAACCCCACACTTCGGACCCCCCCCCCCCCCACCGCCCAGCAGTAACCATACTGATCCTCTGGGGGAGGGTCTCCCTGCACTGTGGGTGGTACAAGCTTATCCCAGAAGATAGTCACATGAGTGCAGCATGGTTCAGAGTTTATGGTATAGGAACAGACACCTGCTGAGGGCGGCAAACTCTGGTGCCGGCTATGCATTAGGATTTACTATAAACTCCAAACTATGCTGCCCCCAGGGTCCTGTCCCCATGAGAGGCCCTATCCCCTCTCCCAAATACACTCTAAGCTGTGACCAGTGTCTACTTGTCCCAGAAAACAGTTGCACGACCACACTACAGTTCAAAATTTATGGTAGATTGTAACACGAAGCCGGTGCTAGGAATTGCTGCCCTTAGCCAACACCTTTGTCTCTATACTGGTGAGCTGGGGAATTCAATGGTGCCCGCAGAGGTCCATCGCTGGGGGAAAGGCTGCGTTACCTTTAGCAAATAAACTAAGCAGAGGAACTGGTTCTCCCTGGCTGACCCTGGGGATCTTCAGGCCATCTGATGCTGGGGCTTTGCCCTGCTCTCCCACCAGAGCACCACTAAGTCCTCAGGCCCTGGCCTAGATATGTTGCAGACGTCCAAAACTTTAGGCTCTGTGCCCTAGTGTTTATAGAAAACTGGACCTATTGTAACCCTTTCCTTTTCTCAGTCAATGGTAGTGGGGAACAGTTTTCTTGCATAGTCCCTTGCACTTATTTTCACTCCACCCCCCCACCCACCCACCTACTTTCTCTCTCTCGCTCTCTCCTCCTTCTCTCTCACTACTCCCTCTGCAATCAGGGTTCCCTCCCCTGGGCAGGATCCACAGCTCTTTATTCCCACAAATTAACTTTCCAGTTCCTACCTTCCAGAGGTGGTTTTCCCAGAATGTAGATGTGCAGCTTTGTTCTCTAAGACTTCTGATAGATTTCTTGGCTGTTGAGAACGGTTTGATACCTATCTAGCTGTGTTCAAGGGAAGAGGCAAGCACAGGTTCTCTACTCCACTATCTTACCTCTCTTCCATTTTACTTTTGACATCACATTTATTTCTGCATTTTGTAAGTTTCAGAAAAGACAAGGGCATGATGATGATGATTGTGAGTTTATGGAAAGTGAAAGTATAAATCCCAAAATAATTTGAAAAAATAGATCTTAAACGTATCTTATTTCCATGATAGACGTTTGTTTTCTTCCTGTAATTTAACATTTATCTATTTGCTATATACGTTAAAAGGAAAATAACCTAGAGGCAAAGTAAATTACTGTTGAGATATATATTTTATTTGCTATAAGTTGGTAGATTAGTTCAGAAAATGAAAGATTACAGCATTTTATTGAATGTTTATAAGTTCATAGGCCTTACACCTTATTATTTATGTTAAAATGGCTTCTTAAAATAGCCACAATTGATTAAATTGGATTGCTTTAACTTTGAAGAAAATATGAAACTAATTTTTCACCATAACATCCGTTTAAGCTTAAATCAAGATTGGGGCAAATTCAGAAGATCAGAGAATGTCATTGTATTTTCTCTTTTTTTCTTCTATATTTGGGCAAGTCCTCTTCTGTGTTCTCAAAATTTAGAACTTCTCCCCCCACCTCTCAACTACAGGATTACTTAGTGTAATGGCTAACCATGAAGATTATTGTTACTGTTAACTACATAAATTTTCAAAGGTGTTTCTGTGCCTGTGTAATTCATTTGGTCAGGTTTGCCTTATATTTTGATGGGCTATCTATATATTGTAATTTGAAAATCATTAATGAAAGAGCCTGCTTAAAATTATCTTTCACAAAAGCCTAAAATTTTCATTTTCCTTTAAATCCAAATATCCAGGGAGTTTGGAGTATTTTAAACTCTTGGTAACTTAGTATACCTGAGATTACTAAAATTGAATAACAAGGAATGGGGATTCTTGGGAGACTAGAGTAAATCATAGAAATAGAAAAATAGTGAAGGAAAATTCTAAAGAGAAGATATACAACTTAGACTAACAGCCCTTTCTTGGCCAAAGCCTGTCAGTGTTGTATACACATTTTTTATCTTCTGGGGAATGTGATTTGTTTTTCATAAAGATATGGTTGGTGCCAAATAAAAGTTTCATTAATGAGGCCAAGATGAGAAATTTCAGAATACATTAAGGGATTAAGGATGAGAAGTGACATGTTTATATTGATTTCACAAGGCCACCGAAAAAGAAGATCCAACCTACTGCCTGAATATTTTTGATAGCTAAATTCTTTCTGATTCCCTTTCATTGCCCCCTCCACACTTTCACCACTAGGTTAGCATAAAAGAGAGATAAGGGGTGATTTTGTCACTTTTCTATGTTTCTTCTAGAACCATATATAATGGATTTACTATACCTATCTGTTCTATTTAGATCTAAAATTAGATAAAGGTTTTCTGAAAATAACAGCCTCATGACAATGGCACCAAAATGGAAGTATATGTAGAATGATAGGTTAAAGAATTTAACAATTGCTGACATAAAGAGGGGGATGAGGTGAGGACAGAAGAGGGCAGTAATAAACCATAAACAATGGGTTTCAAAAGGTTCAGAAAATAGGTAACATATACATGTTAGTGTCAGATCTATAATCTTCAGTCCTTACCATCCACGTAACACTAGTCCTAATCTCTCATTTGGTTTGGTGATATTTATGCGAACATCACTGAACTAAAGAGGAGAGTCATCTTGACTAAAGCACAGGGCTGTAAGGAAAGTTAATGGGATTCTACGCATTGTTTAGCTTTCTGACTGGGAAAAGCTGCTGGGTCTTAGTGTTTACTAATTATTGACAGAGAATAAAATCAGACAGTAAACAAAAAACCTAGGAATTAGAAGTAAGAAACCACAAAGAGCAGATGTTGGATTTTCATTCATCCCCTATGAAATATGAACATGAGTATGAATATGTCTTAGGAAATATGAAGTCCTATGTCATTTTCTTCAATAATTCTATTTAGGTATACAGCTGGAGTGGCAATATTATCTATCTGAATAGTGAAGAATGAACTTATCCAGACCTGGCCTTTGTTCATGTTCTTGAGAGCTTACCTCTAAACCTTTGGAATTTCCCGTGGAATAAGAGTGTCTTTGCTATTCATGGTGGGCCCCTTGGATCACAACTGCTAGTTTAATGCTAACAAGATGACTCAAGGTGAGAGCTGGCCCTGGTGGAAGGACCAACTCTGTGATTAGAGGATTTGAGACTTAAGGCAATAAGAAATCAGCCTGACCTTCGGTGATAAGGTGGGAGGTTGAGTTCAAGCACTTGGGCAATACTTGAATCAGTTATGCCTAAATAATGAACTCTTAAAAAAAAAAAAAACAAAAAAAAAACTACACACTATTCTTCATATTGCCACATGTTGATGTCTGGAGGATAATGCATTCCTGAGAATATAGAAGCTTCAGATTTGGAACTCTTGTTCAGATTCTGCCCTTTGCATCTTTGTTCTTTGACTGGTTCTGATTTGTATTTGTTTGCTCTAATAAAATTATAACAATAAGCATCATTAATTTCTGTAAGTCTTTCTAGCAAATTTTTAAACCTAAGTATGGTCATGGGAACCCCTAAATTTGTAGCCAAACGGTTGGAAGTGAAGCTGGATCTAGGGACCCCTGAACTTGGGGTTGATCACTGGAGTTTTAGGCAGACTTGGCTATCTGAAGGACTGTGTCCTTTACTTCACGTTTGGCTAACTCTGAGCATTACCATTTACTGAATATCTACTCTATCCCAGGCAATGTGTTAAATAATTTAAAATATATTATCACTGTGTGAGTCAACCACCAAGATGACTACCAGTAAGACTTACCTCAGAGTATTTATTCACTTATGTAATCCCCTCTCACATTAGAACTGTCTTATTAGAACTGATCTTATAACCAATAGAGGATGGAAGAAATGAAGGTGTGTGGTTTCTGAGGCTTCTAGCTCCTGTTTCAGTTTCTTCAATCACTTGCTCTGTGGACAGCCATCCTTCATGGTACAGGAACACTAAAACAACCCCATGCAGGGACTCACCTGGGAAGAAGCTACAGTTTGGGCCAGTAGCCAACTCCAACTTGTGTTAAATGTGACTGAGCTACCTTGGAATCGGATCCCCAGCCTCATCAGGCTTTTAGGTAACTATAGCCTCAGCTAAATCTGAGTGCAACCACATAAGAAACCCCAAGTAAGAATTGCTCAGCTGAGCCTTTCCTGAATTTCTGACCCACAGACTCCAAGGGCATAATAAATGGTTATGTTATGCCATGAATTTCAGGGGTAATTTGTTATGTAGCCTTAGATAAACAAAGTAATTATTTTCTATATCTCAGCTCATTTAATCTAAACATGATTCTCTCAGATGGTTATTGTTGCCCATGATTTATTGATATCACCAACAATTTCCATTGACATACACCCAGTTTCCTGGACTCATTTTCTTTACATTCTCAATGCTTTGAACAGTTGTCCATTCTCTGCCTCTGTGTCTTGATTACCATGGTATTTTTTGTGCTTGTGGGTAGTTATTTAATATTTTCAGAACAAATAAGTTCAAAGGGCTTAAGTAACTTGTCCAAAATGTCATACATAGAAAGTATGATTCCAAGTGTTTCTGTGTGACTGCAAAAATGTCCCAGATTTTTAAATATTAACACATTAAACAAAAGCATTTCCATTGTTAATGGTAGTTCCATTGTTAATGACAGAAGGGTCATACGCTAGATTTGTTCATTGGCATCACTATCTGTTCCCCTCCCCCCACTTTTAAAAGATTTATTTATTTATTTGAGGGGGGTGGCAGGGGAAGGGCAGGGGAGAGAAAGAATCCTGAAGCAGATTCCCCACTGAGCACAGAACCTGACCGGGGGTTCAATCCCAGGACTCTGAGATCATGACCAGAGTCGACATCAAGAGCTATCTGCTTAACTGACTGAGCCACCCAGGTGTTCCTGTTCCCCTCCCCTCTGGAAGTTCAGAGCAGAATTTGCAGTAAGTTAGACTTGCGTACAAAGAATAGCTTTCCTCTCAATGCCTGTGTAAACTTAGAAGAATAAGGTTTGCAGATGAATTTCCCTCAATAAGGTGGTTTCAATATTTCTTGCATAGAGTAGGAGACTAAGGTAAATATGTTATTTGCCTTATGCAATGCCAGCCACATAATAAACACTTAAATGCCTAAAACCTTTCTCATCATGGTTGATATAAATCTTTTTATTTAAATCATTTCTTAGTACTGTTTCTTGTATTAACTGTTGTACAAATATATATAAAACAACTGGTTTGTAAATTCTGGCAGAAACTAAGAGTTCTTTTTCTCACTATTGGAATAAATATCTCCATAGCCCCAGCACATAGCTCTGATTCCAACATTCTTTCATGATGTTTGATGAATGAAGAGATGGGTTAGTTAATAACTTATAACTTGCTAATATTTAGTCAAACATTTGAGATCTTTAGTCATAGAATTACAACCATTGACCTCTTCTCATCCCCCACTTTACCCCCAACAAACATACTTCCATATATTTTTCTACATTTTCCTCCATTTTTCTACAAAGCCATTTGGGTTTTTTTTTTTTTAATTCTAGCCAAATCCCACAAATGTAAATGTTAAAGTCAAAGTGCATTTTTCTTACAATTTGTTCGTTTGGTTTTTACAACCTGTAAATTGTTGCTTGGTCATCAAGGTGACTAACGGTTCATCTTGCACTGAAGTGTAATATCCAAGTCTTTTTACATTTTTTTTTAACTGACAATATATTACTTTTTGGCATCAGTAAGTCCCAATTGATTTTAGGCACAAATTGAATGCCCTGATGGTTGTAATATGGTGATTTATCACCAGAGTGAGCAGCGATTTTGCTTAGCAATGGATTTAAGTAGAGACTGGAGAGAAAGCTCCACCTCTTAAGGTGAAGGGTTAAAGTCTCAAGGGTGCAGGCACTTAAGTGTGAACATTTCATAAAGGTGCTAGACAAGAAAACTTCCAAGTTTTACTGTCCAGGGTTTGGGGGAAATGGAGTTATTGAAAGCAAAGTCCAACAACTGTGTATGATTAAGCCAAGATCTATACTGTCAAAGTTGCATGTATGCTTCATTGCTTTGGATTTTTTTTTTCTTTCCTGTGATCACTGAGAGAGAAAAACACTATTTTGTCAACTTTCACAAAATATTTGCTGCATGGGTCATGATATAAGTTGTAATTTACTTTACAGGATCCTAAATAAACCAGATCTAGACAATTGGGAGAACCAAACAATTTCAACGGTATCGTATCCAGAAGTCGCATATGTCAGAATATTTAGTTGCTGTTAATTGACAGGAATCCAGTTTCAAAATGGCTTACATAAAATAATTGGCTTCTATTCAGAAGAAAATACTCAAACATCCAATATATTGAAAGAAGACTAAATTAGGATTTTTTTTTCCAGGTCATTTCATCATTGTTAAATTGATGAGAATTTTGTTTCTCTATAGTGGTGATGGAGGCATGCATTATTTGTTGATGTTTGTTCTTAATTCCTCAGTTTAAAATATGGTAGGCTTAATTTTGGGTGTGACACTTTCTGAGTTACTAGAGGTTGGGACTTCCATATATGAATTTTGAGGAAGTTCAACCCCATAGTACCTCACAGCTCTAGCAACAAGAGATTATGGTCTCATTAGGAGACCATTATCTCCGAGGTACTGGGGGCTTCTGGCCTCAAGCATAGCTTGATTTAGGCCTCAAATCATGACACCAGGATCTCTCAGCTTTGTTTCTTTTGAATTGGCTCTATTCTCCTGTTCAGCATCTGGTTTGCAAGAACTTTCGGCCTTTGATAAATCTGATCAATTTTTGATAGCCTTATATCAGAGATGGCTGTTCTCTCTGAGGCATCTTGTTGGCCAGAGGGGGATTGGATAGAGTTTATTATAAACCTAACAAACACAATTCTCAGAATTGATTTGGATTATCCTAACTGATGGAATGTATTCCCCTTTCGAAACATGTCACTATGGCAGAGAGTGTGTGTGGAGTTCTGTTACTGGTCATTTGCTAGCCAAGGTCCTTGTATATCTGTGTCCTGGTAGCAAAATTACTTTTATCACCAGGACATACATAGTATGTAAAAAAGGGTTCCTATTTCCAGAGCAAATCCAGAAAGTATTATTAAAGCAGGATTTTCGGTTACATTGACGTTTAAAGAAAGAGAAAGGAAAATGAAAACGAGAATAAATTGGGGATGATAATCACTAGTACTCCTAGAAGGACATGACATATCCATTGTATCTAATTTATTTAAAACATCTGGATGTTTGTGACAATCCAAATCTAGTGACAAGCGGTAAGTGAAAAAGACATTTGATAAAGTTTTATCTCAAATGCATGTTCTCTTTGAAGTACCTATGCTTAGATTTTGTAAAGGCTTAGTCAAATGTGATTACATTTTAGTACTTTTAAAAGCCTATTTTCTAGTAGTGTTTCAGTATAATTTTATCTTTTTTTGAGGAGCTTTTATTTTACTAATGAGGTGGGAATAGGGTACAGATAAAATATAAGTAACTGTGGGAATGCTTAAAAATGAATACCCATAATCACAACAGTTCAAGAAAATAAATTATGAAGTTAATTATTGTTATGATTATGAATATTTGTCTATAGATTGGTGGTAGGAGGTAAAATGACTTGTAAACTCTTATTATTGCAGAAGTCGTATTTTGACATTCAGAAAACAAGAAATGACAGATTTTGAACTATCTCCTCTATTCATTGCCTTTTCCTCAGATAGAAGTATTGATCTTAGAAGGCACAGTCACAAGAATGCAGGACGTAAAAGAAAATGCTCAGCTTACTGGCAAGGCCTATTTGACACAGTGGCTACTCATAAAAAAATAAAAATAAAACAGAAAAAAAAATTAAAAATGTAAAATGTAAGATTCGGTACTATTTAGAGGACACAAAGACCGGGCTTGGTTTCAATAATGCTAAACAGCATGCAGTTCAGTAATAAATGGGGAATGAGGGGATCCCTGGGTTGCTCAGTGGTTTAGTGCCTGTCTTCGGCCCAGGGCATGATCCTGGGGTCCTGGGATCTAGTCCCACATTGGGCTCCCTGCATGGAGCCTGCTTCTCTCTCTGCCTGTGTCTCTGCCTCTCCCTTTGTGGCGCTCATGAATAAATAAATAAAATCTTAAAAAAAAATAAATGGGGAATGACTAAATCAATTCAGATCAGACTTCATGATTTTATCATTTTAATTGTGCTGTATCTGCATTAACATAAACTGCCTTATTAATCTCTTGTAGTTATTTTTATTTAGGTTCAAATTGTCACATCTGTGGGTAATTGTCTCCCCTGTGGGAGCTTCTTCAAGTTTGCCTGAGACCTCCTGATTTGATCTATGTTATCTTTGAAAGAGTTCTTCAGATCTGGTCATACAAGGTATTGCAGACTCCTCTTTTATATATATCCTAGCCACAGCTCCCAAAATGAGCTATTTCTTCAAGGACCCCTTCAACTTTTAATAGAAAATGCTATTTAGAGACACAACCTGTGTTCAAGGAGTATACTTTATTTTTATGAGCTAGACATATTTTATTGTAATTATTCATGTGTGGAATATTTTACTTCGTAGAGATCTTGTCATACTAATAGATGATCTGTTTCTAGAATGATCAGAAGTCTGATTTATTTAAATAAAACATGTTAATAAGGAGACAGATTCCTTTAGAGCTTCGCTAGAGAGTCAGACTTGAAGAAATTTCTCAAGATGTCTGGGTGTCTGTACTGGGACAGTAGAGGACCTTGTAATTTGGGTGTATTTCTAGGGCAGAGTAGCTTTTCCTCCCTGTGAAACAAGGATCAGGAACCAAGAGCCAACCTGTTCACTTCTAACAGACTTCACCTGCAGAACCTATAAAGGATGAATAAACTCCTTTGTGATGCCCATGTTTGTCAATATTCCAGGCTGCCATAAAGTGATGTTCCTCACAGCCTGTTATCATTGACAGCAACAGGATCAAGTGTCAATTTAATTTTCATGGCCTTTACCTACAACCCAGAGTGTTTCTTAAGCATGGATTTGACTAAATACTTTGGTTTAGAGTTGTTCTGACATAAAATTATTAATTTAATAGGATTTTTAGACCAGTGTTAGTTACTTCTACAACTGCAAAGCATTTTTAATTTTTTAAAGAATTTATTTATTAGAGATAGAGAATGAGAAAGAAGGAGCAGTGCGAGAGGGAGAAGCAGGCTACCAGCTGTGGGGTGAGCCCAATGCAAGACTTGATGCCAGGACCCTGGGATCAGGAGCTAAGTCGAAGGCAGAGTCCCAGGCATCTTATATTTGAAGCTATATTACTGTGTCCCTATATCTATATCATCTAGATCTATTCCTACATGGAATCAATTTGTTGACAGTTACTGTACAAAAGTCCTGAACTTAGGACTTTGTACAGAGGAATGATTGTGCCCTTATCTAATCTAAAATATACACATATTCTTACTAATAACATTTTTTACATGTTATTAACCAAGGAAGATTGAGCTTGTTTAATGACGAGTTTTCTCCTATTATGTGGTAAACAGGAGAGCTTTCTTGGTAATGCTGAGCTAATTATTAATCTGGAAAGTGCCTGATAACCGACTATGTCAAGTATCCCCATTTTTATATGATGAAGAAACAAATATTTATTGTGACCTGGTGACCTTCTCACAAAGCTCATAACTGTAAAAGATATTTTAACAGTTCTATGGTTATGAATCTAGATCCTGAATATTAAATAACAAAAATGTATTTGCATATGTAAGATCTGGACATCAGATAAAAGTGACTAGGGATAAGAATGGTTATATGTGCTATTTAAAATAAACATGATAGTGGGCACCTGGGTGGCTCAGTGGTTGAGCATCTGCCTTTGGCTCAGGTTGTGATCCTGGGGTCCTGGGATTGAGTCCCATATTGGGTTCCCCATGGGGAGCCTCCATCTCCCTCTGCCTATGTCTCTGCCTCTCTGTGTGTCTTTAAATAAATCTTAAAAAAATAAAAGTGATAGATTAACCCATTCTTAGGGATTCTAGCTTTATCATTTAATTCAGAAATATTTATTAAAACATGGTTTCAATGGCCAATAGGCACATGAAAAGATCCTATACGTCACTAGTCATCAGGGAAATGAAAATAAAAAACACAATGAGATACCTGTCAGAACGACCTATTAAAAAGACACAACATAACTAGTGTTGGTGAGGATGTAGAGAAAAGGGAACCCTCATACACTGGTGGTGGGGATGTAAATTGGTGCAGCCACTATGGAAAGAAGTATGGGGGTTCCTAAAAAAAAAAAAAAAAAAAAAAGGTTAGAAATTAGAACTACCATTTGATGAAGAAATTCTACTTCTGCATATTAATCCAAAGAAAATGAAAACACTAATTCAAAAAGATATATATTACCCCTATGTTAATTGCAATATTATTTATAATCAAGATATGGAAGCAGCATAATTGTCCATCAATAGTTGAATAAAGATGGGAAATACACATGCACAAACACACAATGGAATATTAGTCATAAAAAAGAATGAAATCTTGCCATTTGTGACATGGCATGGACCTAGAGGGTGTTATGCTAAGTGCAATAAGTCTGAGAAAGACAAATATGATATGATGTCTTAAATGTGGTGTTTAAAAAAACAAATCAGAAACAGATTCATAGATACAGAGAACAAACTGGAGGTTGTTGAAGGGGAGAGGAGGACTGGAGGTGTGGGGACAGGTAAATAGGTGAGGAGGAAAGAGGTACAGACTCCCAGTTAGTGGGAGAAATGGATCATGGGGCTGTGATATGCAGCATAGGGAATAAGCCAATAATAATGTAGTAACATTGCATAATGACGGGGTAACTAAACCTATTGAGGTGATCATATCATAATGTACAAAAATACCAAATCACTTTGTATACCTAAAATTCACATAATATCATATAATATTGTATATTAGTTATAACTCAATAAAAACAAAATAATAAAAATAAAAATACAGTGCAATTATTTGAAGGTAACACAGTATAAATACATTTAAAAAACCAACATGGTATTAAGACCATAGCAAAAATATCCTTATGAAGAAATCTAGTAATATAGGAAAACCATAACATCTAAGCAAAGTATACATTTTTATTTTTCATAAATACATTCTATGCCCTACCAGAGCAGTATTTCTTCTTGTGATTAAAAAAACTCCAAGTTATTATTTTAGTCTTTCCCTATTCTACGTTTATCACAAAGATTTAGGTACAGGTAGTTAATTTGAGAGATGATATTAGGAAATAAGAGCAAGGGAGTGGGAAGCATCTTAGAGGGAAGCAGGGAAAGCAAAAGAGAGGTATAATATCAAGGTCACTGCTATAGGCAATATGGGCTCAAATCCAGACCTCTGGAAACAGACAAAATGCCTTCTAGAATGTTCTGCTCAAAGGACGAGAGGTAGGGACATACATCCACTAGTTCTGTTCCATTGCCCCAAGGTTTTCCTCAGAGACTTTTCAGTGCCCTGACTTTACCTGTGAGCAGGTGCAACAGGCCCTCATAGTCTCTGTCTCTTGAAGATATAATGTGGAGTTTCTAAAAAGTATCTGTGACATGTATTCCCTTTATGATTATTGGAAATAGAGGAATCACCAAACTTTGTCTCTTTTATGGATAAACCTATGATATTGTACCAGCCTTATGGAAAGTGTTCAGTGCATTTTGTTCTTTCCAACTCATTTTTTAAAGTTACTTATACAAGAATGTGTGTAAAAAAAAAAAAAAAAAAAAAAAAAAAAAAAAAAAAAAAAAAAAAAAAAAAAACTTCCTTTCAGACATCTACTTGTCCTGGATATTCTAAAATCTGTTTCATTATATTTGTTTACATTCTGATACCAGATAATTTTGCTTTACAAGATTACTCTTTTTTTTTCCTCTGATAATGAACAGCAACATGGCATATACATTAACTTATTAGTCATCTGGAACCATTATATACAACCTCTTAAACTTTTTCAAAAAGAAGCATGAATAATAATTCAACTCAGATCTATGCAAATATAGGTACTTTTTTTCCCAACGTATAAACTGATGACCATACTATAATATATAGATCACCATTTTTCATATCCCAGTGTTTTGTAATTTCTATCTTAATTAGACATTACCAGATATCAAATTCTGATTTATTAACCCCACATTAATCCAAGCTCTTTAAATTAAGAAAAGATACTAGAATTATAATATAAACTGATACACTACACAGAAACTCCAAGTGATTTTAAAAATTTATTTGAAAGATAAAAAGCCAAGATGAAGAAGAAAAACCTTGTAAATTTGGCGTAAGTTCACAAGAACAGGGATCCCTGGGTGGCGCAGCGGTTTGGCGCCTGCCTTTGGCCCGGGGCACGATCCTGGAGACCCAGGATCGAATCCCACGTCGGGCTCCCGGTGCATGGAGCCTGCTTCTCCCTCTGCCTGTGTCTCTGCCTCTCTGTCTCTCTCTCTGTGACTATCATGAATAAATAAATAAAATCTTTAAAAAAATAAAATAAACATCATCTTTAAAAAAAAAAAAACAAGAACAAACCTTTTATGAAACACATTAATTATTGTAATTTGATTTTATTTAACATATAATTTTAGGTATTTCATAATTAAAATAATGAATAAATAAAAATATAATATTTAGAAAGTCCAAAAAATGCTTATTTGAAAATAGGTGTATAGAACTCTAGTAAAGTAAGTAGTATGTAATATATTAAGTATATGAGAAATGACTTTAATAAGCATGTGACTCACTGAGACACACAGTTGTCCCTTCTGCTGTGCTGGGTGCTTTAGCAATTAGCAGCTTAGTCTTTTCTGCCCCTGACCCCTTCACCTTCTAACTCAGTGCTAAAATAGCTCTGCTCTTAGCAACCTGCCTGCATAATACGGGAGCAGCTAACCATGCCTCCTTCATTCCGTGTGGGTTGTCATGTGCCTCAGACCAGGCTACAAACAGATCTTCCTATAAAATATCTGCTTGAACTCTTAGTAAAGACCAGAGGTTTTGTTTGTTTTGAAGTTGATAAACTGATAAAATGTAGATCTAGATTTAGCTGAGGTCTTTTAAGGCATTTACTCTTCTCTATAGAGCAAGGCTGCTCTCGATAAGCCTATAGTGAGAAACAGAATTCCAACAGCATCATGAGAGGACCTGGATACAATTATACCTTAAGTCTAACCGTGTTCCTGGACATTCTAGTCATGTAGAACCATAAATTCTCTTTTTCTTTTGGCTTACTTGATCCTGATGCCGAATTATAGACTTTTTGCTTTTTGAAGTTTAAGTTTACTTCAAATTGTGGGAAACTATGTACAAAATGGTGTTCTCATTAAGAGTAAATTACTCATATTTTTACACATGCAGGTTTGAAATTTCATAATGAAGATATACAAAGCAAATTGAGGAAAAATAAGGCATCTGTGAGAGGG
The DNA here is from genome assembly GCF_053574225.1 of Canis aureus. Classification (NCBI taxonomy): domain Eukaryota; kingdom Metazoa; phylum Chordata; class Mammalia; order Carnivora; family Canidae; genus Canis; species Canis aureus. The sequence continues at coordinate 25,587,226 of NC_135631.1, forward strand.
GTTGGGGGGGAAGTGTGTAAAATATCAGCTATCAGCTATTGCTATTGTAAGTCCAACATCAAACACTATGTTGTATTGCAATAAAAAATAGGCATCTGAGCAAGCCAAATAGGTAGCCATATATGAGTGAATTTGTGTGCATGCTTATGCTTATGCATGTAAATATATGCTTATGTGTATATATGCATATTGATATATATATAGTTAATAGTTTACCTCTATTGTCATGTTTGTCTCTTTCTCACTTTTTATCTGTTTTAGTGGTCTATTAGTAGTGAGAAAATTTTAACTAATGAGAGAACAGAGACAGCTGTATGACCATATAAAAATCTGCAATATTTTGGAAACCTAGATTTTTTTAAATAACTCACATTTGTTCATATATACCATATAGTATATAGGACAGATAGTAAAATTAGTGGGATACAGGAGACCCCATATCTGACCTCTAACATTAATGACCTCTATTATACTGGGTAAATGAACTAACTATTCCTAGCCTTAAATTTCTCATCTGTTATATGGTGAGGAGAACAAGATAGAAGAAGATATGGTTCAACCAGGTTAATGATTGCCAATATTTTTCAATCCCAAATTTCCTTTATAATATTATGCTTAGGATTTAAAATCTATATCTACCATATTATATTGATTAGGAGACATTTTGTCTTCATTTTAAAAAATTATTATTTTTAAATGAATTGTGGACACATTCAGAACTTTAGTTAAGGGAATGACCAGTGCTAACATCTTTCTAAGATTACTCTGATGGTTATATTCATATTTATTATTAGGCTTTATGATTGTGGTAATGTCTGATTTCCATTAGGCTTCCTAATATACTAAAATAACCTCTGAATTGCTAATGATAACCTTTTAGACTCTAAGCAGTCCAAATAACCCACATTAAAAATCTAAAAATAAATCTAAAAATAGATTTATTTATTTATTTATGATAGACACACAGAGAGAGAGAGAGAGAGAGGCAGAGATACAGGCGAGGGAGAAGCAGGCTCCATGCCGGGAGCCCAATGCGGTACTCAATCCCGGGACTCCAGGATCACGCCCTGGACCAAAGGCAGGTGCCAAACCGCTGAGCCACCCAGGGATCCCCTAAAAATAAATGATTTCTAAGGTCATACTTCCCTGCTTTAGTTTTCCATATAGTGTATAATACATATTATATTTTCATATATGCTGTTGTATATAGACTATATTCTAGGTATGGTTAGTCGAGGGCATTTGTAGGAAATACAACTTACTTGCACCCTAAGCAGACTCTTAGTAGGAGCTGCTTTTAGTAAGAGCTGCTCTACAGTAAATTATTCAGTGTACTTTGAACCTTTTATGATTTTCTTTATTCAGTAGAGCACACCAACTTCCTTAGTTGTCTTCATCATTTCATTCTAGTCCTGACAAGATATCATAATTCAACCTCAGCTGCCTTAGTTATTGGGCATTTCAACTCTTCTTTCCATAAGAGATTGAAGAATATAAGAAAAACTGAAGAAAATAATTTCAGATCATCTCCACAGTCAGGGACACGTCACCCCACCACCCCTAGGCACGTGCATACACTCATGCACTCTAGGGATTTGTGGTCTCTTTTTTTCTTAATGAGTCAAGTCAAAAAGAAAGCTACACCCAGGCGAAGAGGCAATATTTTATTTTCTTACTTAAATCTAAGACATGTCTACCAAGCTTCAAGTTTTTGCCTTGTAAGTAACCCCATTGACTGCTCACTGACCTTCTTTGAAGGAAACCTCTAGTTAACACCTTCTGAGATGTAATCTAGCTTTGTGGCTCCAAGGAAGCCTGTGCAGTAATCCATTCAGTAAATGGCACAAAGTATATGGTATTAAATAATAGTAGGTTTTACATACCACCATCTCGTGGCTATCAACACCATAGCTCAAGTTAAAATTTTTCATCTTTATTTCATTTCCTTGCTAAGTTTTCATTTATACAGTGAGGTCAGATGAATAAGGTCACGGTCTGACTAAAAATGCAATCACCTTTTCATATGATCTTTGCGAGCTTTTTGTGGCACTCATTAATTTAGCATCAGCAAGTATTGAAGTGGGATAGCCTGTGCTAGAATTTCTTAGAGTACATACCTTAAAAATAATTTTAATGTTTAATATTAATCTTTGCTGAGTAAAAAAAGAAGAGGTTATATCATCAAATACTTTATATAGTGACTTCCTCTATATACAATGATAAATCTTAAGTCAGTATTTAGCATGTTTATTCTTCATACTGTTCTTCCTATCATGATTCCAGTGCTCTTCCATTTTTCCTGACAGCTCTGGTTTTGTCACTTAGAAGAAAATGGATTATCCTTTGTTGTAACTCAGACATCAATTGTAATTACTTCAATAGCCATAGTATGTTTTTCCTCAAGAAGAGCTTACAAGATGAGGAAAGCAAAAACTAATGGTCATCACTCATTCTTTTGGGCTCATTATTCAAGTAGCCATTTATTTCTAAGAGGAAAATAACATTTTCTGAGTATAATTTACATATCCAACAACTGTCGGACTTGCATTTTGCAAAAGAATATGAAAAAATACTTCTTGTTTATCATTATCGAACATGCCAGGAACTGCAGTGACATTTTATTGATTATAAATCACAAACTCCTGACATTTAGCTCCCTTAACCCTGATGACTCCTTAAGAGGGTGTTAAATATACTTAAGGGTAGTGACCTGTTAGTTCTCACACCAAAACCCTTGATCTAAGAGGCTGATACAATAGACCATAAAACAAGCATGCCTCTCCCACCCTTACTCCCTCAAATCTTTAGACTCTAAACAAGAAAAGCAAAACCGTCTTCCTGATGAGATGCCTCCATGTCTTTGATGATGGCACAGCTGTCATGGATATGAGTAATCCTCTCTTCTCCTACTTTCCTCATGGAGGAAGATACTGTCTTTGATATGCTATGAAAGGACATATGAAAAAAAGAGCCCTTATTGTATTTCCTGGAGACAAGAATCCATTCAATCCTCCACTTCCATGGCTAGCATGACAAAAGGAGCCACTCTGAGAATACAACAACAACATAAAATCCTAAGGACATGCCCAGCTAATTTATGTAAAAAACAAAACAAAACAAAAAAAAAAAAAAAACAAAAAAAACAAAACTGTTTAATTGTATTATCCACATTTGTACAGATTATATCAATTGGTGCTACCTATGGGGAGGGAAAATGTTATGTGTATAAATGAAGAAAGGACAAGAGGGCCAGAATGTTCGACATGCCTTTTACAATTCACTTTAATATGTTTGTTTGTTTGTTTATTTAAGAGAGCACTTACATGTGAGTGATAGGGGTTGGAAGGAGAGGGAGAAAGAGAATCTTAAGCAGGCTCCATATTCAGCACAGAGTCTCATGAGGGGCTTGATCTCACAATCCTGAGATTATGACCTGAGCAGAAATCAAGAGTTGGAGGCTTAACTGAGCCACCAGGCACCCCTAAGTTTGTTTGTTTTTCTCATTGCCAAGATAATATAAAACCATTTATTCTTCTAACATTTATTAAGCATGAGGTGCTATATTCTTGTAATCCACATCATTGATTAAGTGGGAGGTAAAATCTAATGGAACTTACTTCCTAATGAAAAGAGATGAATGATAAGCAAATAAATGTTTATATATATGGAGTATGTCAGATCTCTCATGCTCTCTGGACTTCACAAATAGTCCATACTTATAATCTATTCTTAATTTTTTTTTTTTTTCCTGAATAGGTGCAAGCCCAAAGCCCTGGTGTCCATTAAAATATCTGTAAGGACATAGGTGCTTTGGCGAATGTCTACCCTCAAATTCATTTCATGATTCAGCAATTCTGATAGTCAATTACTTATGCCATTATCTACAGATATCCCATGATTATATATATTTTTTCACTGTTCCTACTATTCCACAGTAATGTGGGGTATATTGAATAATAGCAGTCTGTACAAGGTGAAAGAAAAGTGCAGTAGCAGAGACACATAAGTTTAATGAGAAATTATAACCAAGTGGAAGAGAATCACAGATCAATACATAATCACCTTAAGGAAGCTGCACAATTAATCATCTGCTCAATTGCAATAAGAACTTAAAGGAAGTAGTTTCATTTTGTTTACTAGAAAACTCTACAAATACAACCCAAAAGGGGATTGGTCTAAAATGAAAAGGGATTATAAATTATCTTTTTGAAATATTTATTTGTTTTTCTTTCAAATGCATTTATTAATATTAGGGACTATGCCAAAAAATTGATTGTCAAATACTTTTTTTTCCAAATAGTTTTTTTTTTTTTTTTTTTAAGATTTTATTTATTAATGAGAGACAGAGAGTGAGAGTCAGGCTCCATGCAAGAGCCCGATGTAGGACTCGATCCTGGGACCCCGGGATCATGCCCTGGGTCGAAAGCAGATGCTCAACCACTGAACCACCCAGGTGTCCCTGATTGTCAAATACTTATATAGACTTTTAAATTGACTGAGTTATTTAATGTGAACACATTGCACTTAAAAGTAATGTGTTATGGGGCACCTGCGTGTCTCAATCGATTAGGCATCTGACTCTTAATCTTAGACAGGTCTTGATTTTGCGGTCATGAGTTCAAGCCCTACAGTGGCCTCTGATGTGGAGCCTACATTTGAAGAAAAAAAAAAAAAAAGTAATATGTTAGAACTGGATAAATAAAAATGAAAGGTGCTATCCCACGTAGCAGAAATGCAAAAGATAAAAATGGCACATAAAGATTAATAGATGCCTAGGTAAAAGTGATAAATGCCATACCGTGGCACAGAATGCCAGGGAAATAGAGTGGGAGGGATCATTTCTGGTAGCCTGTGGAAGAAGGTAGAATTTGAGATTAGGTATGTGATACTGATAGACATTATTTGTGATAACTATTTTAATTTTCTGTTGCCTTATAGCAAATTATCCCACACATAGTGACTTAAAAAAACACTTTTTTAAATCTCATCATTTCTTTGAGTTTGGGCAAGACCCACCTGGGTGCTTGGCTCAGGCTCTCACCTACATAAAACCAAGATGTTGGCTGTGTGCGTTCTTATCCGGAGGCTCAATGAGGAAAGGATCCCATTCCAAGCTCATTGAGGCTGTTGGCAGAGTCCATGACTGCAGGTCAAATGCCTGAGGGTCCATGTTTTGTTGACTATTGACTGGAGGCTGCTCTCAGTTCTCAGTCTTTCTAAGGTTTTTGGATTGCCTCTGCAGTCCCTTGCCAAGAGAAGTTCTCCATCATGGTTGCTCACACTAAATCTCTTGCCTTTGTTTACCAAGGAAACATTGTATAACTTATCATAATATATGGCATAACAAGGATGCAGCTCACCTCTTTTGCCATATTCATTCATCAGAAGCAAGTCACTAAAGGCAGGGGATTACACAGGGACATGGACACAATGAAGTGGAAAATCATTATGGGTCACAGGGTCTATTTGCCACAGTAACAATCCCCAAAATTCTTACTAACTTACAAGAAATGTTTTTGTATTGCTTGCGGTATGCGTTGGCATCTACCACAACTGCTACGTGATGCCATTCCAAAAATCTTATCATCCTGGGGCTCAGTCTAATAAAGAGCCCATCTTTGGAAGATACCATTTGCATGATAGAAGGAGAAGAGAATTGATAGAGACTTCTGACTCGTTTTTAAAACAATTGTTCAAATATGATATATAAAGTCCATTCACGTACCGTTGGTCAGGAAGCATCATAATAAAGTAGGAAGGGACAGTAAAGGGAGGAACAGCTATTTGGGATCTATAGGCCAATCTACTAAACTTTGAAGTGAAGGAATTAGGGGAGGTTTGAGGGCAGTTCTAGAATCGGTAACCCATAGGGCATATATAAAAGATCTCAAGGTTTCTGTTTGGAAGAAATCTATAGGGTATAAATTTAAAGTTGTGGTCATCTTGCATCTGCATTTTCAGCGGTTTTACATTCTTAACATTATGACTGATTCTCCCAAACCACCTTTCAAACACTGAATTTAAAAAATACACTTGCAGATGAATACTTCCAATTTATTTGGATGGAAATACTGCCTACTGGACCAATAACAAATCTTAAGTGTTATTATCTCCTTTATTTAATAGCATTTGACTATGCGGGGTGGTATTTTTTTTTTTTTTGTATTGCTTTTTCAGCTTTTACACAAAAATTAATACAAAAAGATAAATGTAATTTTTGTAAACTTTGCACAATGAAAACAAAAATGGCTATAACTGGAAATGCTGAATAAGATTAACATTGGACTAATGTTGACGGGATATTCAGTTGTGAAGGACGAGAACAAAACATTAAAATGTAAAGAGTAAGTTTAAAAGCAAGGTTTATCAGTGATTTATTTTGCATTTTTAGGTCTTTTGGACCTTCTCACATTTTTCAATTTAGAATTTTCTTATTAATTTTTACAGCCATCGATCTTTATTCAAGTTTATTGAGCAACTAATATGAAAGCAAGTATTATTCTAGACTCCGGGGATAGGGAAGTAGGCCAAACATTTAAAAATCTCTGTCTCTTGGAACTTAAAGCTTAGTGGTAAACAATGCTAAATGTTCCATATAAAATATGACAGATATGTGAATTTATTAAAGAAACATAACATATGAAAGAGTAACATGGAATGTTGGAGGTAGTTGGAATTTTATGTAATGATAGAGAAGAGCTTGCTGCAATATGTGGCATTTTAGTAAAGACCTAAATGAGGTGAGAGAGGGAGCCATTTATCTATCTAGGCGAAGAGGATGCAATGCAAAGGGTTCAGTGAATGCAAAATTAAATATGCTACACGGCGAAATGCTAGCAGAAAATCAGCAGGTGTTCACAGACCTAAGTGGTATAAAATGTATTGAAGCTCTTTGAGATGGAATAAATAAGAGCTGTCCATTTGGAAAATGTACCTGCCAGTAGCATATGGAATATTATCAAAGTAGAAAGGATAGAATTAAAAAAAAAACAAAACAATACAACAAGCCAGTAATAGGAGTTTATGGCGATCTAGGAAATAAGTGATAAATTGTAGCCGACACTATTAGTTGAGTGCTGAAGAGCTTTACTTCCTTTTTTCTCTTGATATAATTAACTTTTTTTGAGTGTTTCCCTCTCTCCACCCCTTAACTGAAAAAAAAGTTGGCGCTATCCCTAAATTAAGGTTAGATTCTGTTTGGCTAAGCCTTCTTCCAATAGTCAATTTAGTAGTGGAAATGTGATCTGGTTCTGGCAAATGGGATTAAGAAACATTTTCTAAAGATTTCTAGTTCATGAAATATTCTAGGTCCCTGGGAGCATAGGTTATTCCCCATGACATGCCCACTCCCCTCCCCAAGGAGAGGAACAGCCAAGCTTGTCACTAAGCCGGGAGCTCCTTCCCTGGCCATAGTCCTTCACAGGTTCCCAGTTGCTCTAGGCATTGGATCCCTGCTACTTGTAATAGTTCTTAGGCCCAGCAGGTGCACAGAGGGCAAGCAACCTGTCCGGAAGGCTCCCATCAGAAAACATGTTTGTCCTGGAGTCTGAGAAGCCTCACTTCCACCTTGAGATTGGTCCTTTGTGCATCAGGGAGGCTCTCATGCCAGGTCACTTTTCATCCCCTATCTAACTATTCCAAGGCTGGGTTGCTTCCCTCACTGCACAGTTTCTGGAGCTGTTTTGTAATATGAGATCACAGGACAAGTCACCCACTGCATCCCATCTGGGTTGGGATGGGCCAGACAAAGCAGACAGCACAATTCCAACAGAAATAAAATTAGAATTGGCAATTGTGAAGAAAAAAATACAGGAAAAAAAAAAAAGATAAATATACAGAAAGAAGTAGTCTTGCCTCTCTAATCTTCTAATGTATCTTGGGATGACCAAACCATTTTCCATTTATGATGAGAGCAAGCCACAGGGACAAAATTTTAATACATGGTGACTTGTGAAAATAAAAACAAGAAACTTCATGTTAATTGATGTTACTGAGATGTACTATTCAGTGACCTTAGAATTGCCACAGTCCAGGCCTTCCTCTAAATGGCATTGTAATACTTTCCCATTTCCAACCTTTGGATTTGAGTTCTTTGTCTTACAGCTTCAAGTCTTCTATCTGAAACATAAGGGAGGTGATAAGACTAACGTAGAGTAGGAGTGGGCATAAACGTTATGGCAGTGAGATAACCTAAATTTATTGGGAAGTTTCCATCTACTAGATGTTGTTTTGACCATTTGACAGGTATTAATCTTCACAACCACCCTGGGAAATAGGCTAAATTTCCTCTCAAAATGCATCCTTTATTTTCGTTGGCATTAAATTATTGCTGGAAAATGGCTGACCTTAGAGGAACTACAATTTCTCAGGCTTTCTTGCAGGCAGGGCTCGTGATGTGATTGCATGTTAAAGCAAGGTGAGTGGAATTGATGTGAGACCTTTCCAGGCTTGACCTATAAAAATCTTCAACATGATGCTACCCTATGACCTTTCCTACTGCCAAGTGGCTGACTTTGAAAACAAATTTTGGAAATGGCAGTGCCACCAATATCCTGTATTTTGGAATGGCGGTATTGAGGACAGCATCGTGGTAACCTGCTGACACACCCTTAGTACTTGCTAAGCACTTTCACGAGAACAAGAAATGAATGGACTTTTATTGAGCAAGAGATAATAGTCCATTGTGTTTGGGTTCTTATATATATTTTTGGTTCTATTCGATATAATCATTCTTTAATTGGGAATTGGAAAGTGAAGTATGTGGGTGCATGTGCCTGGTATAAATGTTTGTATGTGAGAAAGTACAATCCTGTTGGATTTTGGTACTGAAGTGTGTATGATAATAACTGAAAGCATTTCTGCTTTGTTCTGGAACACTTTTAAGTGACTTTGAGATTATTTTCTCAATATTTAGTCAGAATCTCCCATGAACTATCTTGTTGATAACTTTATTTCTGTTTTTAACAATTGTTCTGTTTACCTTTTACATGTCTTTGGACGTTATTTTGTTATATTTTTTTCATGATGATTAGTCTTTGCACGGAGAACTGACTGTCCCGATGTGAGTATAAGAGTCTCATACAAAGTCTTCCTTTCTGCCTGTGGTTGGTTTACCTATGATCTTTGTAGGTACGTGTGTTTTTTTGTTCCTCCTACTTCTATGTGTCAGGTTGTCCAATGACTTAGCTATTTTATTTTACTTTTTGCTGAACAAGGATTTAGGTTTATTCTATTGTTTTTTCAATCTCTATTAATTTTCACTTTTAGATTTATTAAATCAGATCATTCTACTTCTGTAAAATGTATTTTTATTCTAACATTGAATTTGAATATTCACTATCTTAATAATATGAAAACATATAGCCTCCTACTTCTACAACTTTTTATTTAATTTATTTTGACATTTCATTATCCTGATTTTGGCTTAGTTTAGATTTCCTTTTTGATATGAGAGTTAAGGTTTTATTCAAGGTGTTTAAAACCATTTTGTTTATTTATTTGCTGATGACAGTGTGTTGTATTATTTTTTATTACGTTGTTAGTTTTATTACATTGTTAGTATTTATTGTTAGTTTTATTACGTTGCTCTCTCTAGTGTTTCATCAGTCAGGTAATCCTTGAGCTTGTCTTTGAAGCTCAAAGCAAAATGAGTTTGAGGATTATTTTTTAGATACTTGAAAAGAACATTTTTTTAAAGATTTTATTTATTCATGATACACAGAGGCAGAGGGAGAAGCAGGCTCCATGCAAGGAGCCTGATGTGGGACTCGGTCCCAGGACCCAGGATCATGCCCTGAGCTGAAGGCAGATGCTCAACCACTGAGCCACCCAGGGGTCCCTATTGTCTGTTTCCAAAACAGAATTTGATGTATACTAATGATTTTTACATCAGTGTAAAACTTTGTATTAAGGACTTTAATTACATGAACTGATATGATCTGAACAATAGTTCCATGAGATAGATATTATTATCCTCTAAGCTATTTATTTATTTTTAATGATTTTATTTATTTAGTTGAGAGAGAGAAGGAGCTCAAGAGAGAGAGCACAAGCAGGGGGAGGGAGAGAGGCCCAGGAAGGGGGAGAAGCAGACTCTCTGCTGAGTACAGAGGCGTGGAGCTTGATCCCAGACCTGAGATCAGGACCTGAGCCCAAGGCAGAAATTTAACCTACTGAGCCATTGCAGGCGCCTCTATCCTCTAACTTTAAAGAGAGAGAAATCAAGGCTCAGAATTAAGTAAGTTGCCCAAGTAAATGTTAAATGTCTTATGATAAACTTCATATTTTCTATTCCTATTCTGTACCACCTTCCACAAATCTATATTCAAGTCCCCTGTTTCTCTTGCGAAGGGATTTACAGTCACTGTTAGTCTGTGAAAGACACTTACTCATTATGATTGCTTGTGTTTTCTAATCATCATGCTCAAATTCCAATCCAATTTGATTAGCTTAGATTTTGGGTTATAATCAGCTGTTCATATCAGAGGTTGCCCTTTACCTAAAGCTAGGGAGGGCCTGGCCTATTACTTAAATTATCATGAGGACTGATGTTTGTAATGCCAATTACATTTCACTTAAGTTAGATAGAACTCTGCTATTTAGGGTAGATTGGAATGAATTTATTGCAAGTAATGTCTTCTATTCATTACAGGAATTGGTTATTAAAAAAGATTAATTTTGTTTTATCTATTAGCGAAAATTGTTCATTTTACCGTGGTTCCTGGCTATTGGTTCATGGTTTGGCTCACTCTTATAAATGCAAAAGGGTGCTACAGTGGCTTGAATGTTTCTTTGGGAATTTTAACATGTTCTAATATAACCTTTTTAGTCTCTCCTTAAATTTGGCCTAATTCTATCCCATTACTCAGTATGGTTTGATGGGGTATCGAAAAAATAACTAGTTAGATAGAATTGAAAAATCTATCCTATAGGTAGGTAAGATACCCTCTTCTCTGAAATGTGGTTCCCCCATCTACAAATCATGATGATAATATTACTGCATAGGTTTGGGAACTACATTGTATGCATTAGGCACTCCATAAAATTCAGACACTCTCTCCCTTACAAGTCAAACCGTTTCTGTCAGGAAGCCCATTCAAACCGAATAGGCCAAACTTTTGTCTACTTTATTCCAATCCTGATTTCAGCTTGAAATAGAAAGCAACATCCTTTTCTATTGAAGCTGCAGTGCTAAGCAGGCTGTTCCAAGTCCGCCGGGAGCTGAAAACCATTTCCTCTTATACAGCAGTAAAGTTCATATTCTTTTGCCAAACAGCAATGGTTAGATGATCCACGTCTTGACATGCCTTGATTAAGATCCCAAAATGCAAATCACCTCTGAAATAAAAGATTTAGTGCCCAAAAGTATCTGTAGAGAAGATTACAAAGTTAGTTATGTCCAATCTGACCACAGGCTTGCTGGGAAAGTCGGAAATTTTGCCAACATCATCAAGATGGTCGTTCAAGAGGACACTTAAGCATGCATTAAACGCCAGAAGTGTATGAAAAACACCAATGCCCAGGTTTGAGAAACACTGATATATATCATTTAGTCTCAGCAAGACTCAGTCAGGTCATTATTATTATACCCCCTTTTCAGATGAACAAAGATCAGAGGAGAGAGGTTTGCTCAAGGTCACATGTATCTAGTGGGTTGTGAAAGCCGAGAGCCTAACTTCAGGTTTTTTACTCCAGGACCTCTCAAATAAAGGGTGTCTTCTATACTTTAGGACTATATTGAGAAACCCTGTCCTTGAAGTGACTTAGAAAATCTATCACCATTTGGAAAAAGAGAATTACTTTTAAAAGAAAAGAAAAAAAAAAAAAAAAAAAAAAGACTCCAAAGCCAGCAAGAATTGAGCTTGGATAGAAGTGCGAGTATAGGGGCACCTGGGTGGCTCAGTGGTTGAGTGTCTGCCTTTGGCTCAAGGCGTGATCCCGGGGTCCTGGGGTTGAGTCCCCCATTGCCTATGTCTCTGCCTGTCTCTCTCTTTCATGGAATAAATAAATAAAACTTAAAAAAATGTGAATATAATAATAATAGAGACTTTTTTCCAGCCAAAAGAATTGCTATAGGGTGAATATGTGACCCTTCAAATTTCATGTCTTAAGTCCTGAAGCCCAGTGTTTTGGAATTTGGAGGTGGGCCTTTGGGAGGTGGGTCATGAGGGGAGCCTTTATAAATGAGATTAGTGTTCTTATAAAGGAGATTCCAAAGAGCCCCCTTGTCCTTCTGTCATGCAAGAGCACAGCAAATATATGGTCATCGAGGAACCAGAAAATTAAACTTCACCACGTACTAGTTCTGCTGGTGACTAGATCTTAGATTTCTCAATCTCCAGAACTGTGAGAAATAAATTGCTGTTGTTTATTAGCCACCCTGTCTATAGTATTCTATTTTAGCAGCTCAGACAGGTTAAGATAGAAATATAGGGGTGAAATAGTCACAGACTTTATTTCCATTTATAAATACTCAAGAAAGTCCACTACCTTCCAAATCCAAGTAAAGGAAATATTTTTTTTTTTAAGATTATTTATTTATGAGACACACAGAGAGGCAGAGACACAGGCAGAGGGAGAAGCAGGCTCCATGCAGGGAGCCCAATGCAGAACTCGATCCCAGGACCCCGGGATCACTCCCTGAGCCAAAGGCAGATGCTCATCCTCTGGGCCACCCAGGTGTCCCTAAAGGAAATATTCATAGGAAATACAGGAAAAAGTTACTTGCTTATTTCAGCCTTTTCAGTGATATAACTAACACCAGAAAGCTAATCTTCTGATTGTAATTTTTTCTTCATATATAAAACATAGTTAATTCAAGTGGTAGCTTGAATCTGATGAGGCACTTAAGGTGGTGTATCCTGTTTGTTCCCTTTATTTATCATCAATGTATAAATTGGCTTTCTGGCTTCTCAGGATTTTTTTACTTTTGCTAATCTGAATTTGTCATGTCTGTCATACAGAATCCCTTTTGATTACTCAAATCTCACTTTCTTTAAAAAATTTGAAATCCCCTCTTACTTTTAATTCATAAAATTATTAGTACAGAGGCATCATTGTGACTTTCTGTCATTGTGCATTGTTGAAGTTTGGACAGACTGAATAATCATGCAGGTCTCATTAACCTAATAGAAGTATTACTTTTTATTTATTTATTGTTTTTAACCCACCAAAATGCAATGATTAAAGCCTTCATTGATGATGAGGCTACAGTGAAATACCTTCATAAGCTTTCAGTGGCAGTGTAAATTCAAGATCTCAGGGTCCTGGGATGGGGCCCAGTGTCGAGCTCAGCCCTGAGCATGGAGTCCGCTTGTCCCTTTCCCTCTGCTCCTCTTCCCACTCCTCAACTCCGCATTCTCTCTCTCCTCTCTCCATCTCTAAAATAAATATATATATTTTTAAAGAAAGACATAAGCTATGCTGAAATTTTTCTCTGCTAATTCCCTTTTTTTCCTATCAGCAACTAATATAGCCTTCTAAAATTATTAGCATAAAGTTCTATAGCTGATGAGTCGAGGAGCCATGAATGAAATGCAGGTCTCCTCTGGGGGATTTTTTTTTTTTTTTAAGTTCAAACATTTTGTTTCCTTGTGTATATGCCTTAATACAATATTTTAATACTTTGTACATTGCAAAAGAAATCACATGTCTTGTTCTTGAACAGAATTGTGTTCACTGGGGACATTTATGTACAATGATTTAGTAATCTGGCCTTGTACTGTAGATCATGCTATAGTTTTCATGTGTCTAGCAACAGACCTCAAGGCTGAAAAGCTAATCATTTTTTTGTAATTATTCAATTCCCTCTGTGGGAATCATCTAAAGTAACTAATTAATTACAATGATACTTGGAAGTCCACAACTGAATAAAACCACCAAGGGATGAGTCAAACTTTGCTGATAGTGGCATAAGTATTTAATATTAGGGCCAATGGGACTTTTGTCAAAGAATGTGTGGGAGAAAGTTTGATGCCAAAGTCATAAACTGGTGATTAAAAGCAGAAATGACAAATAATTTCAAATGCCTTTTCTATAATAGGAGAACAACTTTCTTAATGGAAGTAATATTTAACTCTTTGGTAGTGTCATACACACTTTCCGACTCTTACTAACCTGTCAATAATAATATTCAAGGTATAATTACCAAAACCCCCATTCCATATGTAAAAGTTGCTAGTTTTAACCCCGACTTAAACCATTTAATCTTTCATATGAAAAAGAACCCTTCATACACACAAGGACAGTGAGAAAGATTAATATTTCAGCTTCTATTTGATGGGTGTTTTTATTTTCTGATAATGTCTCTTAGTAATAAGGCTTGAAATTTGAGGTTCAAACTATCTTAGAAGTTTGCTATTATTTTTCTTTTGAGGTGGTGTCATGAAAATGAAGCTAATTAATCTCCTGTAGAGTATTCTAATCTGCTTGTTAATTTCCACTCTATTTTTCATAAAATCAGTTCTTTTAAATTACTCTTTGGCTTTATGTGAGCAAAGCCTACAGGGAATACTAACACTTATAGGTACTAGTTTTATTGTGTGTTCTTACCCCAAGTTCAAAAATACCATGGTTTGAAAAATATTTTGAGTATTTTGCACTTATTATATATAATTCACAGTGAAACATTAGAATTACAGCATAAAAATAATCCTTCAGAAAGTCTATGTGGTCTCAATAGTTGCATTTGTTATTAATTGTATACATTCCAAATTGTGTGAAAATTAAAAGCTCTTTGCAATTTTAATTATTCAAACCCACTCATTTGAAAAAGAAGAGACATTGGCTTAAGTCAACAATAATTTATAGTAGAACTATAAATAAGGATTAAAGACCTCATTGTTTCCCAATCTCCTGTATGTTTCACAGGTACGCTTCAACAGGGAGCCAACAGTAACTCATCTGCAATATCAGAGGGGGGAAAAAGTGAAAATGTGCCCGCTTTTGTAAAAATGAAATTGGAAGGGATAGTCTAGAGTCTTCTAAATATCAACAGCCCTAATTTTGAGAACCTCAACAGACAAAAGGTTAATGCTAAGTTATTATTTATAAAAAGACAATGTGAAAATTGAGAATAGATCATCAAACCCAATACAGCTCTTTCTCTACTTTTGATGGGGTTACGTTTTGGTAAACCCATCTAAAGCTGAAAATACTGTAAGTCGAAAATGCATCTAACATACCTAACCTAACAAACATCCTAGATTAGCCTAGCCTGCCTTAAGCATGCTCAGAACACTTATATTCACCCACAGTTGGGCAAAATCCTCTAATACAAATCCTATTTTATAATTGACTGTTGAGGGGATCCCTGGGTGGTGCAGCTGTTTAGCACCTGCCTCTGGCCCAGGGCCTGATCCTGGAGACTCGGGATCGAATCCCACGTCGGGCTCCTGGTGCATGGAGCCTGCTTCTCCCTCTGCCTATGTCTCTGCCTCTCTCTCTCTCTCTCTCTCTCTGACTATCATAAATAAATAAAATTAAAAAAAATAATTGACTGTTGAGTACTTCATGTACTTTATTGAATACTCTACTGAAAGTAAAACCCAAATGGCTGTATGGGTACAGAACGGTTGTAAATATATCATTGTTCACCCTTGTGATTGTGATTCCATGGCTCACTGGGAGCTGTGGCTCACTGCTACTATTCAACATCATGAGAGGATTATACTGAATATTCCTAGCCTAGGATAAGGTCCACATTCAAAGTATGGTTTCTACTGAATACCCATCACTTTCACACCATTGTAAAGTCAAAAAATCTTAAGTCAGGGACCATCTGTAATAAGGTGTTTTTAATAAACATTAACAGAATTTTAGAAATGAGGGATCTAGAGATATCTAAAGGATTGCCATGTGTACTGTAACAGTCAAGTCATAAAGTAATATTAAAATATTGAGCAGAAGTTGCCTTCCCTTGTTACTATAGAAATAACTAGATATATTTGGGAAAGTTTACTTATATGGTAAAATGAGGATTTATAAAAATCCATATGTCAGGAGCTGTTAGATTATGGTAATGAACTGGGAAGATGACCATGCCAAGGAGTATATTCTTATCTAGCCTTTACTGTCTCTGGGAAAGTTCTAATATAGTTAGGAAACAAGTTCATTTAAAATGGCAATGGGTAATTAAAAACAACAACTTTGAATATCCCTGGTAGCTATCACCAATGTTTATTTACAGATTCTCAGGTGAAGATGGCCCACTCTCTCCTAGTCCATTGAGGGAAGATACATTAAGAGTATTGTATTTAGAAAAAATAAAAACAGTTCCTGGTTTTTAGCAATTTCTGTTAGTTGGCTAGAGTCCATGCATTAAAATGTATTAACTTTACTTACTATTAAATACAAATGCTCAAGCAAATAAAGACACTGGAGATAAAATAAGCAAATGTTCATTAGAAACGGTTGAGTAAGGATAGGTTTATTTGGGTAAGATTAAAGATAAGATTAATGGCAAATTTAACTCCCAAGTTCATTGGCTTCTTTCTCCATTTTTTGAGCTCATCTCTTATATAATGAAACACTAAATTGCTTAATACCTTTGGAGTATATGTAGTCTTGTCTCAACACATTTTTCACCAATCATTTGCACAACTCAAGGACTGTTCTCTTAAGTGCTGCTAAAATCTAATATTTTGCACTTCCCTGACAGGAAGCTGATTCTCACAATTACATGGCTTCAGTCATGCCATTGCTATTCTCTGGAATATCTTAAAGGACCTGAGGCAAGAGAAAAACACAAGAGACTGTATTTCTAATTCTGATGAAAGATGATTGTGATCTCAATTAAGTGAGTCATAGAAGGAATAGACAGATGTGGGTGGATTTGAGAAAGGAAACAAAGGAGAAATTAAGAGTCTTGTGGTTTAATTGCTTATGACAGATGATAAAGACTTGAGCATCTGGGTTGGTAGCTGTTCTGTCAACAGAGATTGATAAAAGAACTAGGACACATTTTGGAGGTGATAAGGAGATGAGTTTGGTCCAATCTATTGAAATAGCTACGGCAAATTCAAATAAAAAATCATGTTAAATTTATGGCAAATATTTATAGTAAATTCAGTAGACAGCTGGACATATGGATATGATATGAAGGAAAGAGACTCAAATGATAACTCTAGATCTGTGAGACATTTATATGGACATAGTAACCATGACCTCTTAAGGGAATTGAGTCACTTGCCACTCTTTAGTATATTTACACATTTATATTTGTATCAACTTCATTGGTTTGGGGTGAAAACCCCTCAAGGATGAAAAAACTTGCATTGATATTTGGATTGGCTTTCATATTTGTATGATGCCTGGCTCGTGGCAGACTTTAAATGTGTATTTCCTGAACATATTTTTTTAATACATTGAAGTTAGATTCAAAGGTAAACATGGGCTCCCTTGAATGTGTGGACTGCTTATAAAAAGATAAAAATACACTTGTCTGTACATATTATTCAGAATCTCTACAAAGAACAAAAAGCATGCATATCTTTACAAAACTCATTCATTCAGCAATCATTTTGAGTAACTATTTGCAAGGTACTATGTCAGGACAAAATTTCTTATTAAAACTCCCAAAATATATGGAAGGTATCAGGACTGATAATATTTTGGAAGGATGCAAAAAAGACTTAGAAGATCTATTTTCTGGCAACAGATTTTTGTTACTTATAATGTAAAAATATTTTAATTGCTTTATCTCATGTCTCTCATCCTTCATCTGTACTAGACAGTTTTCATTGTATAGTTGCTGAAAAGTGGATGAATAAATGAATAATGAATGAATGAACTCTTAAAAAAATAGTGGTCTGAAAACTAGGAGATCTTCCATAACAAGTTAACAAGTTATACAAAATTATTTTAGCCTTGATTCCTTACATTTTTCTCTGTAAAATGAATATAGATAAGCAAATCGTTATTGCTTTTAGATAAAAAATAGTAGATTCAACTTTTGGCATAAATTTTGGACTTCTCATTTGCAAAGCTAAAAATGCAAAGGACCTAATTGCTATAAGATTTTGTTTCCTTAGTTTTTCTTTTCCCCCTGTCTGTGAACCTTTATAGCAGGGATGGTATTCTGGCCATATTCATTTGGGAGCACCTAGCATAATGTCTCACACATGGTAGGTCGGGAATATTTGTTTGACAAATCATTTTTGCAAAGAAAAAAAGGAAATTAATCCAGAGCACAGAATGTATGCTGTGATTAGAACCTCATTGTTGCAATGGTTGGCATTTATGGATTGCTTTAACATATTTATTGAAGACACATTGTATAGAAGATGCTGTTTTTCACACTGAAGAATGGACTGATGATCAATGCAAAGTCCAATCCTTGCTAAAAATCAAAAAATAAATGGAAAGAAAGTTTGAATAATGATAAATACAGGGAGGAACCTAACAGAATAATAGGCTGCAAGGTGACTTAAACCCACCCATTGACCTTCACATGGAGTCACACACATTTCTTGTATGCCTTAAGTCATTTGATTTTTTTAGGTAAATCGGTTAGAAAAGATACCTTTTCCTTCAGAGAAATAGAAAGTTACAAATAATACGCATTAATTTATATAAAAACTATATTATGAAGGCACAATTTGAGTTTTAGTAATGTAAAGTGATGCCGACTTCTCCCAAAATATCATCCAAATGCTCATAAAGGAAACTGGCCCCAAGAATCAATTAGGAAATGGTGTGCCATTTGCCAAGTGGAAGCCACAGGGGACAATGCACATTCTCCTTATTGCATTATCATTATCGATATGGGCACTTCTTTTCCCTCATGGACCAATTTCCTGGAAGATGTTTCTGCTTAAAGTCCAAGTAAAACTTCCTTTGCCTCATATTTATAAAGTTAAATCAACATCCCTTATGTTTCTCCTACTGGCCCGTTAATCTATGATCGTGCCCCTGACCCCCCAAGAGACTATTTTGCTTTATTTAGGGCGTATTAGTCAAGAATAGAGCAAAGGGTGCAAATTAGGTCTTGCAAATTCCAGCTGTCAGAAAAATCAGCCAGCTGTGATTGATTAATAGAAAAATGCATCTGATTTTGCAGTGCAAAACCCAGTTGCAATTGTTAATATGATTCTGTCAGCAAAACCTCCTCAGCTGACAATCTTTATGGAACAGCCATCTGTTTTTGAGGATTACAAATACTTTATCAAAATATTTATGACATGTTTCCTCTGAAAGATGATATCTTATCCCTTTCAATAGATAAATGCCTTGAGGGTAACTGCAAAGCTAAGTAGAGAGAAAAACTTAACTTTAAAATTTATCTCAGTCAAAAGCAAATCCATGCCCATTTTTTCCCTACTGTCATGAGGCTATTAAACTAATATCAACTGGAGTTGGTTTCACTTGTATGCCCAGATTTAAAGTCGGACTGAATGCAGGAATAGATTATATTTAAATGGCTAATTTAAGGTTCAATTACATTTCTCTTTTATCAATCTTGTGTGCCTATATAAAATATGTAGAATTAATGAACAATTGTAAATGAGAATTTGGAAACTAGAAGAAATGTTTCTCAACTTGCTGAGGAATGTACTAGTAGACTTAGAAACGGAATGATTTTTCTCTGAGAAGTTATATAAAGTACATTTACCGTTTCTAAAGTTTGCAACATAGTTAAGGCCAAAGAAACTTTGCTTCAACCTAAAGTTTTAGTTTGCCTAAGTTTGCTTAGCTATGAAAAAAAAAATTGAATGGACTTTGTCTCATAAATAACTTTTTTCAGAACTTGCATTGAGGTTTGACTTGTTTGTATACAGCATTGTTTAAAAAAAAAAAACAAAAAACAAACAAAAACCTCAAACAAACCTGGATTTGTTTCAGTTGATTTTTCCTAGTATATATTAGTATTTTACCTGAGAAAAAGGCCAAAGATTAAGAAGCAGAATCCTTCATTGTGGATCAGATTTCTGCTCTAAGAATTTGGAAGTGGTTTTGGTTTAGATGTTTGTTGTGTTTATTTTTTTTTCCAATATTTGTCTCACAGATTAGCCCTGAAAGTAGAATGATCTTTTCTTTCGCTTTTTTCCTTTTCCTTTTCTTTTTTCTTTTTCTTCTTTTTCTTTTTCTTTTTCTCTTTTTCTTTTTCTTTTTCTTTCTTTTTTTCTTTTTCTCTTTTTTCTTTTTTCTTTCTTTTCAGCCTTCCTGCCTTCCTTCTTCCTTTCCTTCCTTCCTTCTTTCCTAAAAGTGTTTTAATTACTTATTTGAAAGAGAGATAGTAACTGAGAGAGCATGAATGTGGGAGAGGCATAGAGGGAGCAGCAGATTCTCCCTGAGCAGGGAGCCCAAGTCAGATCTTGATGCCAGGACCCTGAGATCATGACCTGACCTGAAGGCAGACACTCTACCAACTGAACCACCCAGGTGCCTCTAGATTTTTCTATGTCTATGAAATTACTCTGAGGATCGTCATTGTTAGGTTGTTTTGTTTTGTTTTTAATTGCAAAAGTGGAATATCATTTAAGGCTATGTATCATGAGTACACATATTAACAGAGCTAAGAGAGTTTAATAGGTAGTCTGATTTATTTTTAAAATAATATGTCAGAGTTTACAGTTTGCAGAGACACTGCAGTGTTAGCAAGAAACAGAAGACAAACAAAGACTAGTTTATGCCTAGTGAGAAAGTCTGGCATGAATAGAGACCCTTTGAATTGAATTTTGGATTTAGACCAGACCTAGTTTGAATGTCAGCCCTGCTACATACTGCACTGTGATTTAGAACAACTTCCCTAACTTCTATGAGATTTAGTATTACCTGGAGATGATTAGCACTAGCCCAAAACTGGAATCCAACAAGAAAATGGAGAGCTAAATAAATAAATAAATAAGAAAGAAAGAAAGAAAGAAAGAAAGAAAGAAAGAAAGAAAGAAAAGAAAATGGAGAGCACGTGAGTGAAGTAACCAGCACAGTGATTGACTACTTAGAAACCAAGTCAATGTGACTTCTGTTCTCGTAAAGCTAGGAAAAGGTGGTGCTATTGAGTTGTAAACAAAGAAATATAAAAGCACAGAGTAAAGAGAGGTTAATTAAATTATGGAAATCTAGAAAGTTGTAATTCGAACTAAATAAATATTAAATGCACATGCAGTGAAGAAAACATGAGAGATGGATTTATATGCAATATCTGTACACTTTTGTTTGACCTCAATAAATATCTAATTTCTTTCAGTTTTATTCAAAAGTGCTACTACTTTATGCTCAATAAAGTCCCAGTTTCAGACAAAAGAGGAGGGCCTACTAAGTAAATGAAATTTAAATCCAATGGGAATAAAAGTGCAACTGATTTGAAATGAAAATTGCACTGAGTATTATTCTATGTGATTGAAGTTAAATTCAATGTAATGCACTATAGGCTATGTTTTCCTTTGACATTACAAGGGATGGATAATTTACTAAAAAAAAAAAATCAAATTGGTGCTGTTTTTCTTCAAGTAACTTAAGCAAGAATGTCTAAAAATGTGTTTTAAAATGAATATGGCCTAATATATGCTGGTAGGAAATGAGAGTCAAAGGATTTGCAACCTGATAGCTAAAACAGAAGTAAAAACAAAATTTTCTTTCCTATAACTCTAGATAACCAAACTGTCAGATTTGCCGTTGCTGTTAAAGCATATACTTATTGGTTCTGTGCCTTAGTTCCTCCTCAAGACTCCCCATGACTTTAACTTTCAGATAAATTATTGAGGATGGCCAATAGGAACACCCAATGCCTAACCTTACATGATGCTTGTGGGTACCACCATGTAGTCCCATCCTACATTTCATATACCTCTACCCTTTGCGCACTTGACATTACTCTCTAATTCACTGAGTTTCCTTGTGACCACATCTTCAACCCTCAGAAATTTTGTCAGAATAAAATCAGCAGACCTTTTTTTTTTTTTAGTGTTGGTTCTTGGTTATGCCACATATGGTCTTTGGGAGAACAAATAATCATTTAAACTAGATTTTTTTTTTTTATTATTAGTAAGTGAGAAAAGAGAACCAGTAGCTCCATGCACAGCAATATTGTGTGTGAATACCTTGTGTCCCTGATAAAATACGACAGATAATGTTGAGGGAAGATGAGACCTGTCTTTAGCTATCAGGAGAAAGTAGATATAAGTTGCCTTGTACTGACTCCTAGCAATTTCTGAAAGTTACAGGCACAGATTAAGATCTCATTCTCTGAACATCAAAATGGAGAGATTATCAAGGTTTCTGGAAAATGATGTCATTTTATTAAAATGTTCATTTTTTTTCACAGTCATTAATACTGTAGATAATTAAAAATGAAAAAAAAAAATCAATTCATTATCTAGAGAAAGAACTGGCATATTAAACATGCTATCTTTCAGTTCCTTCTATACATATACACATGTGCACACATGCATCTAATCAGGCATATACGTACAAACATAATTATTCCTGTACATATACAAACATCATTTGTACCAGATGGGTCATTGAGTAGCTTCAGTTTTATATCTTTTGACTCTGTATACTGTCACTATTTTATTAAATATACTTGAAAATAATAATGCCAACCAACCAATTCAAGACGTATTTTTTTTTTTTTTCACTACACATTATGTGCCGGAGACACATAATTTTTAGATCAGTGAACTTCATCAGCAAAAGAAGACTCACATTCTAACACCCACAAAAGAACATGAAGATTCCTGCTCTCATAGAGCTTGTTCCTTAGAAGCAGAAGATAGACAATAAAAAAATGAAATAATTTGATTGCATGGTCTAATGATAAATTGTGCTATAGAAACCCAAAAGAAAAAAAAAGTATATCTATATATATTTAGTTCAGGGAAATAGATGAAGAGGGTTGTATTTTAAATACCCTTGGCAGGGCACGCTTCATGGATAAAGTGAGGTGTGAGAGACTGGATGGGAGCAAAAAAGAGAGCCCTAAGCAGGTGGAAAAGTATTTCAGGTAGAGCAAGTAAGCAATACAGGCCCTTGGAGCTTGAACTCCTTAGAGTGGGCATGCCCCCCACACCACCCCCGGGTGTTTTAGGAGTTGCAGGGAGGCTCCTATGCCTGTGGAATAGGAGGAAGGTAGTGTCAGAGATTGTTGGGCGGTAGGCCCTCTACTGCCTTGTAAGATTTTGCTTTTACTGTAAGTAAAATCTTAAGAATGCAGGGCTTTGCTTCAAGGGTGGGTGACCAATATAGTCACACAAGGCCCACGCTCAAGAAGAGTTCTGTACTTAGGTTTTGTTATAAAACAAGATTTGAGTAAATTGGGAGATTGAATTGGCTTATTAAATGATTCATGAATCAGACAGCCTCTCCTCTGGTAAGTAGAATGGAGCTCCCAGGAGTTGTACCAAATAGAAGGTTTTTATAGGGAGGAATGTGGTGGGGCCAGGAAGTTATGAGAGAAAGAAGGGGATTGTTTCTTCAAGGTCACCTCAGGTGGGAGGGCAGGGGCTCTTATCATGCAGATTACCTCATCTTCCTTTAGGGGATGGAGAGGGCCCCTGTAACAGATGACCTCATTGGCAGAGATCTGAAAATTCCTGACTGGCCATTAAAACAAATGTCCAGATGAGGTTGAAACTGTGATTAGGTTAGATAGTAAGCCTTGGTTTGGTGACTAGATCTAAATGGTGCCATTTGGGGCATGTGGTTTTCTTTTTAAGCACTTTTAATGCAGTCACTGTTTTGAAACGTTCAATAATTTAATCTCTGATTTTGTGTTTTTAAGTGAAATTCTATGGGGCAATGGGGAATGCTGCAGGGAGCCCAGTACTCCCAGCTAATGCTACCTGCTGTCTCTTCCCCTTCAATCCTGGATGGGTTTTCTGCCCCTTGCTCTCTGGCCCCAGTATCCAAAATCTGAAATCTCAGATACTCTATAGCACTAGGCAGGGGGAAGTATGAGTGTACATATATGTGTGCGGGGAGGAAAGTACAGATAATCTCAAAGCAAACTGATTAACATTTAAAAAAAAATATTTTCTAAACTGATGAAATGAAGAACCTAAACAAACACTATGCATATTGCCAAATAAATCTAATTTTTAATGATTCTTGCTGTTTCACTGATCTCAGGCTTCCTCATTAGCACATCTAAAAATATCTTGAAAAGTATATGATTACCATCTTGATGGTAGGACTTCAGTGTATTAAAAATATTTAGAACTTTGCAAGAGCTAAAGGAACATGTTGAAATAAAAACAGGGCACTGGTCAGAAATGAGATTATTAGTTATTCATTTGCAATGCAAATATTTCTCCCATTTGTGGAACACCCAGCAGATAGCACATTTCCTGTTGATTGACTCTGGCTTTCACTTTTGCCAAACACTGACAATTTAAGGAAAGGAAGAAAGCTAAAATAGCTTCCTTTTAAGGCAAGATAAGAAGACCTTACATGACTTTATGACTTAAGTTGAATTTTTCCAACTTTTCAAAAGTCTCACTTTGCAATACAGAAAGAAATTTTTTTCCTCTTTGTTTTTTTTTTTTTTTCCTTCCTCTTCTGTTCTTCCAAGGCACTTTACTCAGTAGTGTAATAAGACCTTATATTAAAAATTCAATTTCTTTTCCTTTCTACTTGGTAGAAATAGCTGCAAATGGCTCTAAGCTGAAAGTATTCTTGGAGACTTCATTCCATTTAGTGATGTTTTGGCCATGATGTCCCTGACCAATAACAAGAGTCAATCTTTAGAGTGCAAAAGGTCTTAGTCTTATAAACTTCCTTATAAGCCATTCGTTACTTTGCACTGTAGTTTGCACTTAAAAGTGAATTAGACAAGGCAATTTTTTTCAAGCCTCAAATAAATTTATTCAGAGCTAGAATGTATGATCCAAAGGTCAAATCCAGTCTGCCCAAGCTCGTCTTTAAGCTTCAGGGGTTCATTAACCCAGGGCTGTTTATTTTTATGTCTCTGAGGCAATATTTTGATTATGGTCCTAGGATAGACACATTTCTTCTTGTAAGAGAAGTACAGCAACTGTCTCTGTTTTCTACCTTCATGGAACGATCTTTTTTTTTTTTTTCTTTTCCCCCCTTAAAACTATTTTTTTAAGCTACAGCCTATGGCTCAATATAGTGTCATGAAATCAATGTATTCAGTGGAATAAGTATCCACAATAATAACAATCTAAAATACAGTAAATATACAATAAATAATATAGAACAATTATTTATTACAGTGAAAATAAGTGTTGTGACATGAGTCTTCCTCTTTGTGAGGGTGTGTATATACATGTGTTTATGTGGGAGCATGGGCATGTGTCTGCGTGTTGGGTCATTGAGGGTGGATACTTGGTTCCTAGACCTGTTCAGAAAGCATAAACAGAACTGTAGTTCTATTAGTTGCATTATTTTTTTAAAAAATTGTATATATGTATTCATGAAAGACACAGAGAACAAGGCAGAGACACAGGCAGAGGGAGAAGCAGAGAAGCATGCTCCCTGTGGGGACTCGATCCCAGGACCCTGGGATCAGGACCTGAGCGGACGCTCAACCACTGAGGTACACAGGTACCTTTATTGGTTGCATTATTAACTTAGCTCCATGTTCTGGTTTGTTCCTTATTCAATTATGTTTTCGGGACCCCTTAACTTCCTACATAATCAGTCATTAAATTTGTCATTTTACCCCTACTTCCTGTTTACCCACTTGTTGTAGAAACCTAATGGGGACCAGACTGTAACATTTGTCTTGATGTGTCTGATCATTCCCAGATCCCAAATCACACCTCATTGCCTGGACGAAGGCTTATCTCCGGATTGTTTCAAGCCCCACTATCCCCATTCTCAAGGTTTTAAGAAACTCCTTACCCTCCTCATGTATATGAACTGTTCCTAGGCTCAACAGGGCAAGGCAACTTTGGGAATGATCCCTTACCTTCTTGTTGGGCTGCCCTTCTGATAATAAAGTTTTCTTTGCTTCAAAACCGGTGTCTCAGACATAGGCTTACTGCACATCTGCTGCATGAACAAGTTTGGGTTCAGTAACATCATGAATGCAAAATATATTTCTTAATATGTTTCTATCCCAGTTTATGTATGAAATTATCCAAACTTAGTGGCTTAAATCAACAGTAATCATTTTCTATCTCTTGCAAATAGTCAGGAATTCAGAGAGAGTCTGACTTACTTCTACCCTAGGATATCTGTGGGCTTAGCTTGAAGATTTGAAGTTGAAGTCCCTTCTCACTTATAGGCTCATCATGTACTCTCTTGTCTTATACTTGATGCTTAGATGTCTTAATGATCTAGTTTAGAACTAATGCCAACCAAAACACCTGTATGTGGCTTTTCCATGTGACCAGGATTTTATCAGAAGCTAGTGGCTGAGTTCCAAGGGCAACCACTGCAATAGATTGAGAGACAGAAGCAGCGTTGCTTTCAGTTACCTAGGCTCAGAAGTCTCAAAGTAGTGCAGTGTCACTCCCCCTGCATTCTATTAGTTAATGCAGTTAACGAAGGTTGACTGAGGTTCAGAGGATCGAATGTGCACCCCACCTCTCCATTAAAGAATGTCAATGTTACCCTATAAAAACAAGCATCAGGATCAGAATATATATATATATATATATATATATATATATATATATATATAGCTATTGTTGGAAAATAAAAATAAAATTTGCTGCCACAAACTCTATAGGAAAAAAAAAGAAATTCGAAACAACTTGGTGTTTAGTCAGACTTTGGCCTTTTAGATGTTGAAGATTTTATATAAAAAAGTCTGTGTTGGGGCACCTGTGTGGCTCAGTCAGTGAAGTGTCTGCCTTCTGCTCAGGTCAGGATCCCAGGGTCCTGGGATTGAGCCAACATAGGGCTCCCTGTGTAGCGGGGAGTCTGCTTCTCCCTCCCTCCCTGCTCCTGCTCTCTCAAATAAAATCTTAAAAAAAAAAAAAAAAAAAGAAGCCTATGTTGAAGGAACCTCTGTAAATACTCATGATCATTAATATAGAAGACACAGTAGGAAACAGTTTAAATTTAGGGAGAAGGGGCAATGTACTGAGTTTCACAGTCTCAAGTCTTAGGAGATACATACTGGTCAGAATGAACATGGAATTTTTTTTCTCTTATTTTTTTCTCTTTTCTGCAATGGTACATTTCATATAATTGGGTAATGGCAAGGATTCCAACTTTTTAATTAATTTTAGGTAATTTATATTAATTGACTACTTATTCAACTAGAGGCATTATTCTAGATACTGGAGTAAATACTTAGCCAAATAAAACAAAATAGCTGCCCTTACAGGACATATAGTTTAAAGAGAAAAAAAAATATAATATGCCATTTCAGTTTGCTGTATTCCAAGCTAAATAGGGATAATTGCAGAATGCTATAAGATTCGGAGAAAAAAGATGACTTATTCTGCTTGATGGGTTGGGAAAGGCTTTATAGAAGAGGTGCCTTTTGAATTGTATCTTGATAAGTCCCTGATGGTAAGTTATTAATATAATGATAATAAGTTA
Source organism: Canis aureus (assembly GCF_053574225.1). Lineage (NCBI taxonomy): Eukaryota > Metazoa > Chordata > Mammalia > Carnivora > Canidae > Canis > Canis aureus. The sequence goes on from NC_135631.1 coordinate 25,614,685, forward strand.
TGTTATCTAAAAATAATACTATATTACATATAGTATATATATTATAATATAGTATAATATAGTATAGTATAATAATATAGTATAATATAGTATATATAATATATATATTATATATACTATATATATAATATAATAAATTATAGTATAATAATATACTATAATATAGTATATATATTTATAATAATAATTAATAATAATAATAATGGAAGATGTCAGAGTTGAAATGGAACTACCAAGTTGGGTCTACGAATGGGCTAATTCTCATATTGCTTAAGAGGTTTAAATTCTGGGTGCAACATGAGTGACCTTGTACATTAGGTAAATTATTGAACCTGTCTATGTTTCAGGTTTTTGCCTAAAAAAAAAAAAATATAGCCAACCTCTATCATAATATTGTCGTGAAGTTTAAAGGAAATTATGATAGTGTCCAACATGTCTTAAATACTCAAGAAACATCTGCCAGTATTACCAGCATTGTTTTCATTGTTCCTATTATTGTTATAGATGGGAGGACATTTTGTGTAGTTTATCAAAACTAAATTTGTTTAGCATAAGTTAAGCTAAGGATGTAGTCATTTCAGATATCATCATCATTAAAATCCAAATGAAATAAGAGCAATAAACAAAGCCAATCACTTTGAATGGCTGTGCTTCATTCTCATTACAGCACTTAGCACAATAAATACTGTGTTATCCATTTTTATTACTTGTTTATTCAAGATTTCTTTGTGCCTCTATCAGGGAGGTTTCAGCCAGAGAAGCAGAACCAGTAGGAGATATTTGCAATAAATCTCTTTATATAAATATATAATTGGCTAATAATATGGGGGGGTGGTAGTCAAATCAAAATCTTGGTGGTAGGCAAGTCTTGAGGAAGGGCAGACTGGAGCTTTTGAACTCTTCAGTAGGCCTAACTTTGCTATCCATAGAGTTCTTTATTTATTAAAAAAATTAGTTGCAATATATTTGGCATATGACATTATGCAAATTTAAGATATACAGTGGGTTAATTCAATAGATTTACACATTATGATATGATTGCCATTGTAGGATCAATGATTAGCACCATTATTCACAGTAGCCAAGATCTAGAAACAACCTAAGTGCCTGTCAATGGATAAATGGGAGTGGTATATATTATTTACGGTTATCTCTTTTACTTAAGTAAAGTTTTGTAATGATGTGACCTTAATCATATCTATAAAATATATTCATATAAGTGTTTAGATTAGTGATTGAATGAACAACTAGAGACTGCAGTCTAGCCAAGCTGACCCATCAGAAGACCATCACAGCATCTAAGTATTTCTCTGTCATGTATTAGATTCTATATCCACTTGTAATATTGACTGGCTAAAGCAGAGAATCAAATATAGTTTGGTAAAGATTTTATTAATTTATATTTTATTTGAGAGAGAGTGTGTATGAGAGCCCAAGTAGGGGGAACCACAGAGGGAGAGGGAGAAGAAGGCTCCCTGTGGGGCTCCATCCCAGGACCCCAGGATCATGACTTCAAAAGCTGAAGGCAGCAGACCCTTAACCAACTGAGCCACATAGGGGCTCCTCAAAAATATCTGCTAAAATGAATAGAGAAACATGTACATATTTAATATCATGCTGTATGACATTTGATAAGCCTTGCAAATGACTTTGAAACATACCATATAAGCAAATGCAAACCAGAAAATATGTTTAGGTCAGATGATAATTTTATGAAGTTTTCTTTCTTTCTTTCTTTCTTTCTTTCTTTCTTTCTTTCTTTCTTTCTTTCTTTCTTTTTTGAAAAAGTTCTGTTAGCAATATGAAGCAGTCATTAATAATGAGAGAGATGATCTTGAGGAAGAACCATCAAGAGGATATTGTATTTATGTAGATGAGATAAAATGGTCCTACAGACTGGGCAATGGAGTAAGTGGGAATATGAGGCATATCTGGTGGAATTCTGAAAGAGATGGTAAGACTTTGCTGCAGAAAAAGCAAAAAAAAAAAAAAAATCTTTAGCCAATAACTGTTGCTTATTATGGGAAGGTTATGGACTAGGAATATATAAATTATAATTTCTTCAAGCAAAATGACATGAAATTTTCAGGTTTCAGCACCTTGAAAAAGTGCTATTGGATAGAAATAGGTCTGATCTGTTACTTGGTAAATCTTAGTTATAAGCAAACATAGTTTTAGCCAGAAATATGGATGTGCAATTGACAGGAAACTCATCAGTGTGAATGTTGGTAGCATAATTTACATGTACAGATATCAGAACTTAGCTTCATTAATTTTATTGGTGAGTGAGCACAACCTTCTAAAAATATTAAGAAGTTATTGGTATTTCCATGTACTTCTCTTCTGATGTTTTATTAATTGCTGCAGCTGTTTTCCTAAATAATTTAGTTAATATTTAACTGCACTGTGTCCTGGGATTGTTAAAGCTAAAGATGCAATTACAAACAATCAGAACAATAAAAGAATAATTACTAAAATCAGAGAATGTGGTGATGTGCTTAAATAATATTGCATTTTTTATGATTCTTTTGTGTATTTCTTTTTTTTCTTTTCTTCTTCTTTTGTGTATTTCTATACCCATTTTCTCCCCATTAGTAACCAGTATGTCAGTTCCTATAAGAACTACACAATGAAGATATAAGCTACTATATTGTAGAATGTCATTATTTGTGATAAGTAAAATAGTTAAATAAGTTTAGAAAGCATAGGATTAAATCAATTTGTATGGATTTATTTTATGGCAAACCTTCCTGTGGTCAATAACATACCAATATGCACCCTGAATTTTCAGGGTAAAGCAAGTAGTAAAAAAACAAAACAAAACAAAACAAACAAACAAACAAAAAAACACTTACTAACCTAATTTGACTAACTTACCGTCATATATTTTGATATTCTGAATAGTGGGGGATAAAATGATCTCTGAAAGCTTGGCTCCTAGTAAAAGATGGCTTATTAAACATGATGTTACTCTATTATGTTTCATTGGAAGGATCTAAACATACAAAAATTAGATCAGATACTGTGCTACAAATCCCGGGAGGACAGTATCAACCAAAGAGAATAATAGTCAGAAATTCCATAGATAATATATGACATGTTAGGATCATAGTGAAGAAAATTTCAACTAGAAACCAGATATCTCACATAGTGAAAGAGAAAACCACCAACCCCCCCCCAAAAAAAAAATAAAACAACAAAACAAAAACCAATGAAACAAAAATACGGAACACAAAAAATTAAATGTATTTTCTCGGTAGACAGCCACAAGGGTTGAGAGATCAGGTTTGTGTGCACAGGGCATGGTATAGACATTAAGTAATTAATTACAAGTAATTACAAGTCTACTTTCTTATCCTTAACACAACTAAAATAAAGTATTTGCCTTCAAGCTAAATCTGTGATTGAATTTATCAGAGTTCAGTCAGGAAAACAGAAACCATTCTATGTACCTATGTATAAAGGGTTTAAAGTAGAGGAAGGGGCTCACATGAATTTTGGATGAGATGGGCATGAAGGTCCTAGAAGCTGCTTCCAAAAGTCACTATTTGATACTGAAGATCTCAGCTTGCATTGTCACAGTGAATGACTCTTAAAAATGTCATCTAGAACTTGTGGCATTCTCAAGAATCTCGGAGAAGTTCTCAGATCTTACTCTGCCACATGATATGAGAGATTCTCTTTTTTTTTTTTTTTTATTGGTGTTCAATTTACTAACATACAGAATAACCCCCAGTGCCCGTCACACATTCACTCCCACCCCCCGCCCTCCTCCCCTTCCAACACCCCTAGTTCGTTTCCCAGAGTTAGCAGTCTTTACGTTCTGTCTCCCTTTCTGATATTTCCCACACATTTCTTCCCCCTTCCCTTCTATTCCCTTTCACTATTATTTATATTCCCCAAATGAATGAGAACATATAATGTTTGTCCTTCTCCGACTGGCTTACTTCACTCAGCATAATACCCTCCAGTTCCATCCATGTTGAAGCAAATGGTGGATATTTGTCGTTTCTAATGGCTGAGGAATATTCCATTGTATACATAAGCCACATCTTCTTTATCCATTCCTCTTTCGATGGACACCGAGGCTCCTTCCACAGTTTGGCTATCGTGGCCATTGCTGCTATAAACATCGGGGTGCAGGTGTCCCGGCGTTTCACTGCATCTGTATCTTTGGGGTAAATCCCCAGCAGTGCAATTGCTGGGTCGTAGGGCAGGTCTATTTTTAACTGTTTGAGGAACCTCCACACAGTTTTCCAGAGTGGCTGCACCAGTTCACATTCCCACCAACAGTGTATGAGGGTTCCCTTTTCTCCACATCCTCTCCAACATTTGTTGTTTCCTGCCTTGTTAATTTTCCCCATTCTCACTGGTGTGAGGTGGTATCTCATTGTGGTTTTGATTTGTATTTCCCTGATGGCAAGTGATGCAGAGCATTTTCTCATGTGCATGTTGGCCATGTCTATGTCTTCCTCTGTGAGATTTCTACCCAGGAATCTCACAGAGGAAGACATAGACAATATACACGTTTAATGCAATCCCTATCAAAATACCATGGACTTTCTTCAGAGAGTTAGAACAAATTATTTTAAGATTTGTGTGGAATCAGAAAAGACCCCGAATAGCCAGGGGAATTTTAAAAAAGAAAACCATATCTGGGGGCATCACAATGCCAGATTTCAGGTTGTACTACAAAGCTGTGGTCATGAAGACAGTGTGGTACTGGCACAAAAACAGACACATAGATCAATGGAACAGAATAGAGAATCCAGAAGTGGACCCTGAACTTTATGGGCAACTAATATTCGATAAAGGAGGAAAGACTATCCATTGGAAGAAAGACAGTCTCTTCAATAAATGGTGCTGGGAAAATTGGACATCCACATGCAGAAGAATGAAACTAGACCACTCTCTTTCACCATACACAAAGAGAAACTCAAAATGGATGAAAGATCTAAATGTGAGACAAGATTCCATCAAAATCCTAGAGAAGAACACAGGCAACACCCTTTTTGAACTCGGCCATAGTAACTTCTTACAAGATACACCCACGAAGGCAAAAGAAACAAAAGCAAAAATGAACTATTGGGACTTCATCAAGATAAGAAGCTTTTGCACAGCAAAGGATACAGTCAACAAAACTCAAAGACAACCTACAGAATGGGAGAATATATTTGCAAATGACATATCAGATAAAGGGCTAGTTTCCAAGATCTATAAAGAACTTCTTAAACTCAACACCAAAGAAACAAACAATCCAATCATGAAATGGGCAAAAGACATGAACAGAAATCTCACAGAGAGATTCTCAATAGCTTACTGAGATACTGACAGGATTGTCTTCTCTGTGCCTGGCTCCCACCACCTCTGGAGAAAAATGGATTCTATATCATTCCAGCTGCCTTTTCAGTCTTGAGCAGGTTCCTGTGATTGGTAAACTCTGACTGGGGAGCATACAAGAATGGGAGTTCTGCGAAATATTGTTTTAAATCATAGAAGGTACCAATGTTCCACCAAGTTAGCAACAGGAAACCAAAGAGAATGGTTGTCTAAATAAAATTTGGATTGTTGACTCGAGAGGTTCATAGCGCAGATGCCAGGTATTGAGTTACACAAAATAACTTAGAACCACCCGCTCTGTAGAACCAGGAGAAAACCATACTAAGGTATGAGCAACCACATTTCAGAAAAAGCCTATTTCTGTATTTCTCTTCTTTACCTCAAAACACTATATCACCTCTGGTGCCAGACTTTTCTAATCGGAACCTAGGAAGATTAGCAGGTAATGTTAATGAACCACCGGGCTAAAGAATACAGCCTAGATGTCTATATTCTCTAGAGAAACAGAACCAACAGGATATGTGTGAATATATGTGCACACACACACACACGCATATATACACACACATATATGTATGTCTATATGTGCACACCTATTTTTGTGTGATGTATGTATTTATACATATATACACATAATATATGCAATACAACATATAAAGAGTTGGTTCATATAAATATGGAACCTAAGAAGTCCCGTGACCTGCCATCTACAAACTGGAGACTCAGGAAATCAAACAGTATAATTCAATCTGAGTCAGAAGGCCTGAGAACCAGGGGAGCTAATGGTATAAATCCTACTCCAAGGACAGAAGAAGTGATATCCCAGCTCAAGTGGTGAGTTAGAAAAAAGGGATGAATTCCTCCTTCTTCCACCATTTGTCCTATTAAAACCCTCAACAGATTGGATGCATCACATGCACGGTGGGGACAGATTCTATTTTACTGATTAAATTGCTAATGTCATCCAGAAACAGTCTTATAGACACACCACAAAATAATGTTTAATCTGGATACTTTGTGACCAGTCAAGTTGACATAAAATTAACCACTGCATGTGCTAACGAATTATAAACAAGAATGATCATATATTTTAGGAAAAAAGACCATGAGAGACATTTCTTAAAAAGAGAAATAACATCCCTCGATGACACAGTTAGGATCTGTAAAGAAAATATAAAATGTTTAAAGTTAGTTGCATAGATTATCTTCATAGAAATTAACAAGAATATTATGTTTAAAAGCATATTTTATTATGTTTTTATATTTTAAGTTACTATTTAATCACTATTTACTATATAATAATGAGTATAATATAAAATATAATTAAGTGGAATATTAGAAAACAATATACTGTTTAATATTATAAAATAATGTTATAAAATATAATTTAATTTTATAATAGTAATATTTTATTTTTTATTTTTTAATAGTAATATTTTGAACTGCTATAATTATCTCAATTATAAAATAATCAACAAATAATAGAAGGAAAGAAAAGGCATGGTTAAAGATTAGATTACTAAAATGAGAAATTGGATATGAAATGAAAAATACAATAACAATTAAATGGAATACGAAGTTAAATTTTCAAAAAGAAAGATTTAAGAAGAGAGAAAGTCACTGAAGCAAAAAATGATTAATGGGAGGGGGAAAAAAAACAGACAACTTTCTTTCCTTGGTGAATCATTTGAATGTTCATGGTCAAAGTTCCTCCAAGTATCAAACAGAACAATCCTAAAGTGTCCTATATTGGACCTATACTGCCAACATTTCTTAACTAGAGAAAAAAAGAAAAAGTTCTAAGAAAGCAAATGCAAGTTGCATATTTATATAAGAGTTATACTGGCATATTTCCACTCTAACAATATGCAATAAAGTAATGAAACAAACTTTTTTAAAAGGATAAAAAGATAAAAGTGATTTTCCCAAATTTACCCAACTACTTAGTGGGTTTCAAAACTGGATTCTCTGCTAGAATCCATGATCCATAGTGTGCTGTATCTATGTAGTTTTTCAAGAAGTTAGTAATTTGAAAAAATATATATATGTAGTGGTACAAATCTGTTACAATAATAATTATTAACTCCTGAGAGGTACCAACAAAACTATTGTATGATCAGATAATACAATAATATTATAATCATATTATCTTTTGGACGTGTCAGGAAAGACTAAATGTGTTTGGTACGTTAGCCTATCCTCTATCTAATCTATCTGAAAGTCTTTTGTCAGTGGGTATTAGATTGTTAAATAATTTGCAAATTCAAAGTGATTAATTTCAGTAAAATGATAAGAGAAATTGATAGTGAAATCCTTGTCCAATTTTATTTTTCAGTAAAATTAGACACACCTACAATGATATTATAAGTGTATAAATGCCCTTGTCCTGAACTGACAAAATGGAAAAGTCTTAGATGTAGCATCAATTTTATAATATCAAGTAAGACAATAACCCAGAAGGACAATTTTTATTATCTTATTTGATTTCCTATTACATTGTTTTATTTTGCCAATGTCCATGCCATTAACACAATCCAGAGGCACAGCCTGTGCATGGAAAGAGTTTTAGCAACTCATAAATATTATAACCAGAGGTGGGAGAAGGGAAGGTGGTATTATGTAGTCCTTCAGTTTGGGTTTAGCAGGACAATTTTATTAGTACTTCTTTCTTGTCAAAGAGTGACCGAAAAAAGAGGATGGCGGGAGGAGGGCTGGGTGGGTGTGCAGGGAGGGAAGCTGTGCTTCTGAAACTGTAGTTCAGAGACAAACACAGTGTTTGAATAAATAGCAACAATACTAGGCAACACTTGAAGGAAAAGAAAAAATAATAATACATGTCAAAAATATCTCCAGGAAGTACGTTTTTTGGTGACTTTGGGGGGAAAAAAAAGATTGTCATTTATTTTCTCCCAACTTTTTTTTTTAAATGTGAATGTGGCCTTTGTGCAAATCCACAAATAGCAGAAGGCTGTTTATTCTTCCTCCATAGTCAACGTGTGACTCATCAGTACGACGTGGGCCTTGTTTGCAGTGAACGTGCTGTCATCTGATTTGTCTTTTAATGATCCATGGCAGGGCAGTTCATCCTCTCTGAGGCCATCTTTGGATGGGATAATGTTTCTTTCAGACAAAACTGTCACCTGCTGCTCATTGAAAACTCTACTGCTGGCTGAGCTAAATGGGCCTGGGCTTTTGTATATTTATTTTTAGTAATAATGCAAATAATGACTCATGATCCTGTGTGATTTGAAAATCACTGTGGTCTACATTCACATGTGTGCCTTTTACCTCTGCCAGAGCATGGATGTTCCTGTGTGACCTTTAAGATAGAACATTGACGCTTTGTGGTGGGAAGCATGGATGTTCTCTGTATCACCCAGTACTGTAGTCTTCGGTTTTAGTTTCATTGATTTAGGGCTCCTGTTCATTCACTTCTTACCAAGTACTGTGTTCAGTGCTGGAAATGTTACTTGGGAGACGAGCAAAAATCCCTTCTCTCATGGTTCTTGCGTTCAAGGAGTGATGATACATTTAAAACAAATCTTTACAAGTCTAAAAGGAGTAAAATGCATGGTGGCATTCTGAGAGTTAAAGATAGTTGATTTAATTCCCCATAAAAGGGGAACTGGAACCATGAGAAAATCCCTTTAATGCCTGAATTCTCTAAATGATTGTCCTGAGAGAGGAAATGATAGGCCATACCTGACACAGGATTTAGAGTTCAAATGATGTGCTTCAGATTATTAAATGTGTCCTTATAAGGATGCATGCAGTATTCCCCTCCAAACGTGTGTTTGTGTGTGAGAATGTGTGTGTGTTTGTGGAAGGTATTGTGCACGTCAGGGTAGAACTCTGATTAAAATCTTTGATTATAATTAAAATAGTTATAATCAAACTCTGGTTTGATTATCTTGCTAAGTCACTTTATATTATGTCCTTAGTCTCTCTAAAACCTGTTTTTCTCATCTGTAAAATGGGGTTGATGACGGTACATCTAATAATGACATAAAGTTTAGATCATTGTTTGGCATATAGTAAAATTGATTGTGGATGCTTATTATAAGGGTGGCCAATATTTGTGCCACGTACTAACCAATGTCTCTTCAATAATATCAGTCCAATCCCATCCCTTTCAAATGCATCAGTGCTTGTTTTTGGTAGTTTATGAAAGCATGTCTATTTTGCATCATTTTTCTACAACCTTGATGACATAATTTTGTGCCTGTCACTTTGTGCTCTCGTCTCAACCAAGTCATTTCATGTGTATAATAACATATGCATCAGTGGGTTAGAAAATACGCAAGAAACTTGTTCTGGGGAATAATATTGGTTCACCGGAGCCTCTTGACACATAGCGAGGCAAGTATTCTTGTCTTCCTGGCACTTAGTAAGGCAGCTGGATTCTGGCCAGTACAACAGAGTCATGTATGCTACCTCCAGACCTGGAACATAAAAAACAAAAAGAAACAACAAGTAAAAAAAACCCCGCACTGATCATTTCACAATATATACAAATACCAAACATGATATACACCTGAAACTGATATAATGCTATATGTTAATTATTATATATCCAAAAACAAAAACAGAAAACCCCCACAATCTTCCCTCGACTCCTGGCTGGATTCAGAAGGACAAGTGAAGGTCTACTGTGCTGTAGCTGATGCTTACAAGGACAGAGCCCCTTCCCCTTTCTATACTTATGGGCCATAAGTGAAGTGATTTTTTTTGTTAAGCCATGAAAATTTTGGAGTTGTTTGAATCGGGGTGGTGGTGGTGTGTGTGTGTGTGTGTGTGTGTGTGTGTGTTTTCTTTTTTATAACTGCAGTAGCCTACTCTACATTATTTTTCATTTGGAAAGTAAAGGAATTCATTGTGTGTGTATCCCTGTGTGTGTGTGCACATTTGTGTGTGTCTGCATATGTCAGAGACAGAAAGGTAGAGATGAAGGCACAGAAAAAAATATATAAACATTAAGGAGAAGCTGATTTTTTCCCATTGTAGTCAAAATAATTTCTGTGAGCATACACCTGGCAAAAATGCAATAATGAAATGTAAAATATCACCACTGTAGAGAGATTATTCATAAGAAGGAAGAGGAGAACACAAACAGAAAAAAGGAACCAGAGACATATTTCAAAATCTGTTAAGTTACAAACATCAACTCTCTGAAAGAAAAACTTTGGCCAAGCGAAGATTTGCTATTTATGTTAAGGCAAGAAATATATATATATGTACATATATATATGTATATATATACACACACAAATATATATATATACGCACATATATATATACTTATACATATATTTTAAACATGTATTATGATCTCCTATTATTTTCAGTTGGTTATAATTTTGATAGATTCATTTCACTGTGACATACATAGACTTTTAACTTACCCATCAAAGTATACTCTAGGCTACATCATCTTACAATTCTGAGGCTAAAGGATCTTTATCTCACTCTCTTATCTTGGATATGCTAGGATTCCCTGTTGGATTCTGTATAGAAGATATATAAAGACTTTTTGAATAACTAAACTAGCCTTGAGCATAAAATTAATTAGGGAAGATGGAGAAGTATATAAGATTGATTAAATTCTACTGCAATTGTGCAGTTATGCAGGTAAAATTATGAATTTGTAGAGGATAAGATGTGAACTGTTCCAAAAGAAATATTCCATAGTTTTCTATTATTTTAATGTGAATGGCATCTTGATTTTTATAAAGGCTTTTTGATCTGGATAATGGGGATTTAATTGAGTAATAATTGTGGACTCCTTGGAATAATAGAATCTGCTCAAGATTCATGGAATGGAGCAATAAAACCTAAAATGAATAGATTATTTCATTGGCTTACATTTCAGGGACTTTTATAATACTAAATATAAAAATTTTAATAAGTATTTAAGCAAATACTTTGACAAAAATTAGGTAGCAAAACATTGATCACTTATATGAACTACTATACAGATTTGTCTGGACATTTCTATATATCCAACTTTTCCAAAAGTGAACCTAAAACCTTTACTTCTAGAGAAATAAAAAGTCAGGTAGCATTTACTCCCTATCTTGTGTTCACATTTCTAAGCATACTATATAAAAAAATTGAATTTGTTCTTAGCAACAGTGCCTACTTTCATAAATCAAGATAGTGCATTTGAATTCATTTTCTCAATAAACAACATAGAAGTAGATGATATTCATGATAAACATGAAGCTCTAACCAGTATACCTGCCTCCACCTCTAAAGTAGATTAGAATCAGAGTTGATATATGATACAAAATGATGCACATTATGACGTCTCCAGCCTTTCCTGAAAGCTGTTTCAGGATGACCACACTGGATGGAATCTTTTTGTTCTATTGGAATCTTCCACCACCTTCATCCATCTCTGATGAAGTCTGAGGATTTATAGAAATGTCCAACTTGGTACATATATGGTGAAATTAAGCACTAAGGACTGTCTAGGCTAAGCAATACCTTCACCCACTCTACCCCAACCCTTTGCTTTGGGATGTTTCTAACTTTTAGGGCCTACTGGTAGTACTAGTAGTTCTCTCACTTTTTTCAAGAAGTTCTAACCATACTTGGACTTGGTTAAAACCTGCAGACTTTTTTACTCCCGTTGTAGGCCCTTCATATTTTCATCTGAGTTTTTTTTTTTTTTTTTTTTTTTTTTTTTTCTACCTGGAATATGCACTCCTCTCTCCTGGCTTACTTCTACTTCTTGAGTAGCAACTACAATATCATATTCTCAGATAAAATGTCCTTTGAATGCACCACTAGCACCTATATTCTTTTCTTCCTTCCCTTTATTTCTTTCATACCAATCAATATAGTTTGCAATTATGTTATTATTTAGATTTATTTATGTTCTTTGCTCCTTAATTAAAAGCACCACATTTTGGGGGAAAAAAAACCTCACTACATTTCTTTGAGGGTCTACTGTGCTCAACACCGTAAATTCTTTACATGACTGAACACATTCAATCCTTGCAAAAAATTATAAAGAAATTACTATTAATTATTCTTTAAAGATTAGGAAAGTAAAGTTTAGATTGTCACCTACTCAAAATCTCACAGTTAGTAAGTAGCTGATTATAGAATTGAACATTAACTGTCTTTATATTTCACAGGACTCCATCCTGACTCCACAGGATGGAGTCAGTTTTATTCCCTATCAGTAGCCCCTACATGATACCTTGTATATATTTGGTAATTGTTAAATACATGAACGATTGGGAAGTTTCATGGTTTTACTGTATCAGAAATCTTCTAAGTAGTGGCTACCTCTTGGAAACTACTGTGGTAAATGATTTTCTCTTTTTCTGTAATTTATCAAAGAGAGATATTTGAATGGTTGATGAATAACTAGCAATTGTCAAATCTTCCAAAACTCATCAGAAAAATCTTCTGATCAAGTGAAGCTACATTCCTTAGATCAACGATAGTGGTGAACAACACCTTGAGAGTCTTGGTGATATTTCTTTTTTGTAATTTTTTTTTAATTTTTTGGGGTGATATTTCAAACAGGGAAGTTAAAGAAAGTTGTTTGAGGGGTATTCAGTCTTCAAGGGGTGATTTTAAGATGTCTTATAAGGTGGGGAACCTACTGATTCTGGGAAATGTTTATGACACATGATTGGTTTAGTGATGACAATAAGGCAAAAGCCTTAAAGCCAGTCTCGATTTTAAATGTTAACAGCTTGTTAGGCCAGATAAGCAAGACTCTTTAGTTGATTCATGGTCCAATATTTCAGAAGGAAGTATTTTCTTGAGCAACTAAATAAAATGTTTGCTTGTCTCAGTATTGTTTAACATAGGTACAGGAAAATATGCCTGGGCTCATATCGTTTAATGCAAAGATATGAAAGTATGCTCAGTCTCACTGTTGTTAAGCTTAATAATTTCAAAATATATTGGTTTCGTTTCTCACCAGGAAATAGTGATATTATGTAAGACCAAAGTATGGATAGATGTTTTTTTCTTTCCCCCAACAAAAACCCAATGTGGTATTATATTCACATTTGAACACAAAACTCCTTATTTACTAGTGTGAGCATTTGGCTACAGATGTGATAAATTATTGCATTGTCCCAGCCCATCCCACTGGGTGGCACACTGCTTGTTTTTATATTTGAGGACTGCATGTTTCTAATGAATAATTTTTAAATTTGCAAAATCCAATGGAAAGGAACCACGGAACAGTGGAGGGTGCACAGAGAGGTGTAATTCTGAAGACTTTTTAATGGCAAAGACCATTGATTCTCCCACTTCCAGTTTTATTGACCATTAGATTTATAAACATGAGGATAAAATGCTTCACAACACACTGAAAACAAATGTAGTTAGTCTACATTGAATCTCTTTGTAAAAGAATGTACTACCCATTTTAATTTACTTCAAACAGGATTTTCTGGAAGTCAAGTTTGAATTTTGAAGAAAAAGGCCATTATGTTGGTTTGATGGCTATAACCTTGTTTCTGTGCTCAGAGACATGAGTAAACCATAAAAAAAAAATCATTCCCTTCACTTACCTTACAAGATTGCTTTCTGAAGCAGTTTATTAGGGAAAGTCACCATTTAATTAGGCAGAAAATAATTTCCTTAAACATATCGTTCATAGGGAAAATGACTAAAATTCATGTTGTGTGCATAAGAAAACACAGACTATTACTTCTTACGGATATGGCTTTCAATTAATAGATGTTTTAAAAAAATACACTAATGCTGCTTTGGAAAAAAAAAAAATAAACAAACAAAAAAACAAAACTGCTAAACCTCTATTAAACTAATGCACCAGAAAGTATCAGTATTATAGTGGCTTCAAGCAAAAGTCATTTTTTTTTTTCCTGTAATGTTAAGTTTTGAGAAAAAAGTTTAACTTCTACCAAGAGAGACTTGCTTTAGGTTAGGGCAGAGTTTTTCCATATTACTATAGGTACAAGGCAGAGGGAATGTAATCTTGCCTGTTAGATACGTTTTTGGGGGGAAGGCTTTTGATTACTAATCAAGGAAAACAAATTCACTCTCCGGGCCAATAATGTTTAGATTTGGAATATTTTGGCATTCATTTTTATGACCCCTGGTTATTTCTGTAATTTACTTATTATAATGCATTTACCCCTTTAAAATCCAGCCAAGTTTATGTCTCTCACTTTTTTTTTTTTTTTTTTTTTGTCTAGGCTGTTTATCCCTCTGGCTATGAAGCTCACAAATGGTAAATAAAACCATGCTTTTCTTAGAGATAACATTGATGCTGTGATCGAAAACAAAGATTTAGAGCACTCAGAGCTTGTAAGACTATTATTTGGAGTTGTTTATAACTTATGGGGCCTGTTCCAGAGCCAATGTAATCATAGACTCTCCCTAGCATCACTTGCTATTCCATCACAGAATTCAACCTACTAATCTCTAAGAATTTGCCAATCAGGTAAATCAAATTTAAATGAGATCATGCTAGGATAACCTGGGTGTTAGATCAAGTGGTAATAAGATTTACATAGAGGTTTCTTCAACTAGAGATACTATTTTGACAACACCAAAATGAAGTGAAGCAGTTGCAGATCATACCAGCCTTTAGACTAGATGTTGGATCATTATAGAAATTAAAAAAAAACAAAGATTAAAACATCAAACATTCATAAAAGTGATCTGAGAAAGAAGGAGGTGATTTATTTTTTGGTATATATTTTAGAATGTGTTATTTTTCTGGCATGATTACTGTTACAGCTCTCTTGGAGTAGTCATTAAACTTGATAGTTAACCTATGTTCACATTCTTTTTTTTTTTTTTTTTCCTGATAGATAGTTATCATGAATTTTACTGATAAGAGAAGGGGGAGCAGGAACAATAGGATTAGAAGCAGGGATTGGGATCAAACTACCTGGCTTGATTTGAGTCCTACTTCTGCTCCTTACTGCTCTGTAACCTGGAGTAATTCAGTTAAACTCTCTGATCAATTCTGGCATCTGTAAAATGAAGATAATATAAATTGCAGAAATTGTACAATTACTTAGTGAGACTCTGAGGATAAACATGTGAAGACTGTGAAGTACCATATCTTTGTTATTAGCACTACCACTACTACTACTTTCCTTACCAAAAAAAAAAAAAAAAAATTTCCTAAACGACCTTCAATAGGTAGGATCACATCTGGTATGATATAACATCAGTGACAAAAATCTACAAGCAGAATTTTTGCCATGGAAATAATTAAGGACAATGGATGATCTCTCCTGATTGACTATGATTTGAGATATAAGTATGAATGCATGGCTGATGTCATGAGGTCAAAGAAGTTGGTTGGTCAAAGAGTCAGACACCAGAGAGAAAGTAATTGTTAACTCAGACACCAGAATAAGCAGATGAGATAAAAGGAATATTGAACAAACTTTCTTACTTAATTGCTGAGCAAGAGGCCCTTAATATTCTTGATAAGACAAAATAAGTAACTACTAAATAAAAGCATGAATTGTTATTGAAATCTATGGGAACTTATTCTGAAAATATAAAGTAATAAAAATAAAAATAAAAAATTTAAAAATAAAAATAAAAATATTTTTATAAAATAAAAATATATAAAATATATTTTATAAAAATATAAATATAAATCATGGCAAATGATAGAGTTAAATGAACAGTTTTCAAATGAGTTTGGATAAACTATGTAAGAAGATGAAGGAGAAGGAGGAGTCAAAGGAAAAGGAAAAACATTAATTGATTATTCATTTGCCAGGTAACACTCTAAGAACTTTATGTGCATATTAGTAATTAATCCTATAGAAAGTCATATGAACAAAGAAGCGTTGGTCTCATTTTAAGAAAAGTGATTTGAAGAGTTTAAGTAATTTGCTCAAGGTCAGACAGTTGTTAAATGGTAGAGCAGTGACTCAAATTCAAACACCCTGACTTTAATCTATTATTAAGTAGAAATTTTTAAAAGGTTAAAAACTATGACTTTCATGAATATATAAAAATGAGCTCATTTCAGAGTTTCCATTCAATTCATTAATTAAGGAGGGGGCCAATCAGATGTTATGACCTGCACAAAGAACATTTTTGAGAATCTACATATCTAAAGGTAATATTAGGATATTTACTTGCTTCAATATAAAAGTGTCCAATGGGACTATAAAACATTAGGGTTTTTGTTCAATGAGACTGCAATTATTTGCATATTTTCAGACAGAATCAAGATAACATGTGACTTCACCATGTCTCTGATCTTTAATTAGTAGTAAATAGTTGAACTAAGAACATTGCCCAAGGTAGTCCTTGGTTAGATTTTTCCCTAATGTGATACCAAAACGATGTGGTACGCACCAAGCTGTCTTAATTTGAAGATTCAGATCATTTTTATGACTGTATAGAGCAATATAATGCTTACAAAACTATTTCAAGAACTGCATTAACTGGGTTAGTAATGTAACATCTGTGTTATAAATTATTTTTATTTTTTATAGGTAAGGATGCTAATATTTAAAGAGAAAATAGCTTCAGATCCATATACTTGAGACAGGATGCAAACTCAAAGTTTTCCTATGAACTTTCATATTATTTCCCCTATGTTTCCCATATAGCATCATAATTCAGCACGTTTTTATTATAATTTTTTATTTGCTGTGTAAATGTTTACACACTATGTTAATACAAAAAAAAAAAAAAACAAAAACAAGTAAAAATATTGTATCTTCAAAGTGCTGTCTTAGTCACAGGGAAAACAGAAGTCGAAATAACATAGCTCTTGCCCTTGAAGAACTCAGCATGCTGTATGTGGCCATTCCACAAAACACTTTTCTTAATGAGACCAAGTAAATAGAAACATACTGCATTATTTAAATAATAATTTCCATCTAACCAATACTTAATGAGTATACATTTGTGAAAAAAATGCTGTGCTGATGTTCCTAGGAATATAGATCGAGAGGAAACAATCTTTGCTCTTAGCGGATTTTCAGTCTACTAATTTGACATTTGAACATTTTTCACAAGTGACTCTATGATTACTGTTGTTGTCATTTGGGTCTTATTCAACCCTTGCTTTGATATTTAAAATAAGTTTCTAAATGGATTCTTTGTCTTAGCCTCTCCTCTGCAATGTGATGGTATTTGCCATTGTCATCATGTTCTAAGATAAAAGTATGATGCAATGTACAAAAGGGTCTATCAATGGTGAGTACAAAGTGATAGAAAAAAAAAAAAAGTATAGAAGACCTATCATGCTAGTGAAGTGAAAGAGGGAGTTAATGGGGCATTAAAAATAAGTTCAGGGGCAGCGTAAAAGTTTGCCAGGTGGAGAATTCAGGAAAGGGCATTTCTGAGATTGTGTTAGGGATGGGAGTAGATGAGCATGGTGGCCATAAAAAGGTGCTACGTGGAGTATTTTTCACTGGAGACATTCTGGAAAGTAGGGACTTATTATCCTGCTTGCAAGGCATTTAGCATCTGTTGCGTTGTTAGAGGTGAGGACATAGTCTTCTGAGGCGGCACAAGCCCACGACAACTGAGCATGGACAGGGTAGTAGGAGCTAATCATTTTTGCTCTACATAAGGCTCCCCTCCAGGCAGGGATTGCAATAGTTCCTGCCTCCTAGTCCAGTCTCCACTGAACTATTGGAAGCTTTCTCAGAGCTCCACAACAGTCTGTTACTCCTCAATCCTTCCTTCCCTTATCCTTTCACAGCATCATGGCCTTTGGACTTCTTCCTACTCTTTCTCTCTCTCTCTCTCCTTTATCTTTCATTGGCTTTATCCCACAACAAACCTCTTGTTCTTCTGTGTTTTATCACATACTTCCTGCAGAACCCAAGCTGACATAGTGTATTTCAATAAAGTACTGTTAAAAAAAAAAAAATCATGTTTTAAGCGCTTCCCTCCAAGTGGAGAAACCTTGCACCTAAACAAATAAAATTTGGTACAGTGAGCTAAGTGAACAATATGTATATGGTACTAAGTAACCAGTTGGATATAGTATTTCTTTCAACTGTTGAATGCTTCTTCTGAAGCAGGACAATTTTTAAGCAAAGATGATGCAAAGAGGATGCCTGTGCTGGAGGGAGTACATAGTCTAATGACCATGGGAATGGGAGATTTGAGAGCTGTTGTTTATAATTTAGAAATTGCCCCTGCCATAGAGAAGTCTCCTGTGAATGGGTGGTGGTCCCCCAAATCCTGTCGATTCAGAGAGGAGAGATCTGTTGTTTGGATCCAGGTAACAACTCACCAGGAGTCAATCCCAACTGGAAAGAGGAGATTGTTACTAATAGTTGTCCATTTGCTCATCATCAAGGATAACAATATCCCACCAATAAAAGTAAATGTGTGAAAGGTCCCTTAGATTATGGTGAAAGGATTAAAATGGTATATAAACACAGTCATGTTAAATAATTCTTGCTTCTAGCATGGGGAGAAATTCATTTCATTGGAATTTTTTTATTAAGTCATTAACACATTATTTAATCAAACTTTAAGCATTGAGATTTAAGCAAAAATAAGATTAATTTGTTCACCATTGCATTTTTAGTGATCTTTTTAGTGTATCAACAGCTTCTGAAGAATGCATTAACATTAGATGAATTTATAAATAAAGCCACATACACTCTTAGAATATTAATATTTTGCCTGTAATAGAAAGCCAAAAATAATTACTAGAGAACATCTTTGAGAAACAGATGCAAAGTTGTATGCATTTCTAATAAATTACTCATAGTCCATTATGGGCCGATATGCCTTTGAACACTATTTAATCAATCAGCAGATGACTGTGTGATGAAATTACTTGAAGCAGACTTTGAGAACTGTCCCTACATTTTCCTCCTCCTTCCAAGATTAATTATATCTATGGATTAAAAACGGAAGTGGACTCACACAAAATTATTTTTCCTTTACATGCAAAATTATTATTCTAAAGGACTATGTAATACAATGTAATTATCATCCGAAGCTTCTGTCCTTCTTTCTGCAAATGGTAAAACGATCCATTTGATAACAATAAAAGCCAAAAATGCAGAATATAGATTTCAGCAAATCCATTGAAGATTGTGTTTATCCCTATAAATCCAGAACACCATTATATATAAATTTGAATTGATCTTTCCAGCTTTTGGACTCAAACCCTCAAAGGCCCAGATTGTTACCACAGAATATCTTACATCTATTTTAGGTTATGAGAATTAAAAGTAAATAGTGTCACGTTTTTATTATGTTATCTTCCTCAAATTATTTTGCTTGATCTTTTCAGACACCAAACAGAAGTAAATTTAAAACCAAATTTGTATATCTAAAGGTCACCATCAGTTTGTATTCCATATACATCATAATCATTGCCAAATTGTGCCTTCTCTTTTTTGGCCACACTTCCCCAAGAAATAGATTGCTATGAAGATAGAGCTGCTGCTTTGGCTGCAAAAAACATAGGAACATGATTTAATTCTTTGGAAACCCAGAGAGCCAAATGCTGCAATGAGACAGTGACAAAGCAGTAACAAAACCATAGAACAATGCATGATGGACTTTGGGATAATGTTATCTTTGGCCACTTTAAAAGCATATGCAAAGGGATGTAGTATATTGATTATTGTAATAAAATTAGAAATGTTCTTGTGGTTCTAAATTCCTAAGATGGTACTGTTTATGCACTTACAAAGACAGTTATGGTCAATAATCCGATTTGGCACTGACAGACTTATTCTTTACCTTTTTTTCCTCTTAACTTTGAAGTTTATGGATGCAGAAGTAACATAATACAGAAGCATGGAATTTAAAGAGTAAAAGTCTTATTTTATACTTCTCACTCTGACCAACTGTGTTTTTTGTGTTTATTAGTTTTATATTTGGTATTTATCTTTCCAGACTTTCTTCTCTCTCTCTTTCTCACCCCTACCTATCTGTAGTATTTATGTCTATTTTTCCTTTTGTTTTCTAACCTAAATGCTCTCAGAATTGCTTATATATATTTTTTAACTTGGCAATTTTCACCTCATATGTCTTCAAAACCATTTTATGTCACTACATGTAGATATATCCCATTCTTTTACATTTGCACATGACTTTATGTCTCATGGTTATACAGTATGTGTGTTTTTCCTTTCTTACTAATAGACATTTAGAGTGTTTTTATTTCTTCTCTATTATATGGAATATTCAAGTCAATATCTTTCTATATGTCCCTTGGAGAATATGGTGAGATTTTCCATAAAAGTTGATTTTATGTTATAAAATTAAAAACAAAATCAAATTGCAACTATCTTGATAATTCATATAAATGCTGATAAGTCTACAACTCTTTTATCCAACTTCATGCTCATTCAATCTTTGCTCATCATTCACCTCAGCACGTATTTACTAATTTTTATCATCTCATTATTTTTAAATTCCATGATGTACCTAAAATAGTGCTACACATAGAAGATTTGGGAACACTCAAACATGGAACCCAGACTTTATGCCGATTAACTGTAGGTTTCTGTTACTTCAGCTAAAAATGTTTCTAACATATATGTGGCCACCCAGGGGACTCTTACTTTTAATTCTGCATCCTAAAGCCCCAAATAAGTGACCCTGTGGATCCATATAAGTCAAATCTTCATTTCTAAACCAATATATGTCTGAGTTACGTTCTTATACAACAGATCAATTCCTGCTACAGCCAAGTGGATAAAGATGGAATAGTAGAAGATAGAATGTGAGTAAAGTCATGGGCAAATGAGTCTACCAACTCCCACAATACCTCCCATGTAAAAAAGGGGAATACTGTTCTTCTGTTAGGATTATTGTGAGAAGTAAGTGAAACAAAATAAAAAAAAAAAAAGAGACTACCATATATTCAACTGTAAGATGCTCAGTGTGTTTTATATTGTAGTCCATGTCTCCCTCGGGAGTGATTATTTCGTAGGATATTTCGTAGGACTGTGCTAGGGGTGTGTGTGTGTGTGTGTGTATTGTCCTTTTATTTGCAGTGGACAGTATACTACATACATTATTCTACAACTTCTTATTTTTTGTTTAACAATATATCCTGGAGATTTGTTTCCATTATCTGTACTTAGATGACTGATGAATTGCATTTGCTATTATAAACAAGCTGTAATGAAAGGATACTCTACATCATTAGCTCTTAGGTAAACACAATCAAAGCAGTAATGAGATATCAATTTCTACCAACTAGAGTGGCTCTATCAAAGGGATAGACAATAACTGCTGGTGAGGAAGATATAAAAAAAAATGGAAATCTTCTCACATGGCTGGTGGGAATATAAGATTGTACAACCATTTGGAAAATAGTTTGACAGTTCTTTAAATAGTTAAATATACCATATGGCTCATCAGTTGTACTCCTAGGTAATGGCCCTTTTCCGATAATTTATTCAATGGACAGTCATGCAAACATAAAAAATAAACATACATCTCCAAGGGAATGGAAAACATGTCCACACAAAAATTTGCACAAATGTTCATAGTAGCATTATTCATAATAGCCAAAAAGTGAAAACAGCCCAAATGTTCAGCAATTAATGAATGAACAAACCAGAAAATGGAGTAGTATACCTGCAGTGGAATACTACTTAGCCACAAAAAAGAATGAAGTACTAATACATCCTTTGACATGCATGAGTCTTGAAAACATAATGCTAAATGAAAGAAGCCTTTACAGACACATAAAATATGATTTTATTTATATAAAATGTTCCAGATAGGCAAACTTATAGAGGCAAGAAAGAGTTGATTTTATGTTTTGTATGTTTATGTTATTTTTATGTTTATGTTTTATGTATTTGCCGAGAGTGGGAGCTGGTGGGGAGGAAAGTGAAATGAATGTTAATGGTTTTGTTTTATTTATTTATTTATTTATTTATTTATTTGATTTGATGAAAATATTCTGGATTATAGAGTGCTTGTGGCTGTACCCCTTTGTGAATATAGTTGACCCTTGAACGATGCAAGAGTAGGGGTGCCCAGTCCCCTGTGCAATAAAAAAATCTGTATATAACTTTTGACTCTCCAAAAACTTAATTACTAATGTTGGCCAGAGGCCTTAGCAATAATAAAAACAGTCAAATAACACATATTTCATATGTTATATGTATTATTACCATACCTTTATAATAAAGTAAGCTACAGAAAATACAATGTTATTTAGAAAATTACAAGGAAGAGAAAAATACATTTACAGTACTGTACTGTATTTATCACAAAAAAGTCCATGTATAAGGGCGCCTGCGTGGCTCAGTTGGTTAATCATCCTCCTGGGGCTCAGGTCATGATCCTGGAGTCCTGGGATTGAGCAAAGAGCTTTCTTCTCCCTATGCCCCTCCCTGCCATCTGAGCTCTTTCTCATCTGCTCTCTCACTCATATAAGTAAATATAATCCTAAAAAAGAAAAAGCCCATGTATAAGTGGACCTGTGCAGTTCAAACCTGTGTTGTTCAAGGGCCAACTATACTAAAAAAAAAAAAAAAAAAAAAAAAAAAAGAGGTATTGAATCATGCACTTTAAAAGAGCAAATTTTATGGTATGTGAATTATATCTCAATTTTTAAAGAGAAATTAAGGTGTCAGTCTTGAACATGCTAAGTTTCAGATATTTATTGGTCCGAATGTAATGTCCAGAAATCTCTTTCGTTGATCCATTAGTATCCATTTAAGTTAGTGCCTTCATTCCCAGAAACAATGAAAGTAATTTTAGCTGATTCTTTTTTTTAAATTTTTATTTAAATTCTAGTAACATATTACATATAGCATATATTACATATAGAATAGAATTTAGTGATTCATCGCTTACATATAATACCCAGTGCTCATCACAGTAACTACCTTTCTTAATACTCATCCCTCGGGGCACGTGCGTGGCTCAGTCTGTTAAGGCTGCCTTCGGCTCAGGTCATGATCCCAGAGTTCTGGGTTCAAGCCCCACATCGGGCTCCCTATTCAGTGAGGACCCTGCTTCTCCCTCTTCCCTCTGCCACGCCCCCTACTTGTGCCCTCTCACTCTCTGACAAATAAATAAAATCTTAAAAAAAAAAAAAATCCCTCATTTGGCCCCCCACCCCCACCTAACTCCCCTCCAGCAACTCTCAATTTATTCTCTATAGTTTAGAGTTCCTTTTATGGTTTGCCTCCCTCTCTTTCTATTTTTTCTCCTTTCTCCTATGTTTATCTATTTTATTTCTTAAATGCCACGTATGAATGAAATCACATTACATTTGTCTTTCTCCGATTTCACTTAGCATAATACAGTCTAGTTCCATCCACATTGTTGCAAATGACAAGATTTCATTCTTTTTGATCACTGAGTAATACTCCGTTGTGTATGCCATTTATCAGTAGATGGACATTTGGGCTCTTTCCATAATTTGGCTATTGTTGGTAATGCTGCTATAAACATCAGGATGCATGTGCCTCTTTGAATCAGTATTTTTTTATCCTTTGGGTAAATAGTAGTGCAATTGCTGGGTCACAGGGTAGCTCTATTTTTAAATTCTTGAGGAAACTCCATACTGTTTTCCAGAGTAGTTGCACTGGTTCGTGTTCCCACCAACAGTATGAGAGGTCCCTCTTTCTCCATATCTTCACCAACATCTGTTGTTTCCTGTGTTGTCAATTTTATCTGTTCTGACAGGTGTGCAGAAATATCTTATTGTACTTTTGATTTGTTTTTCCCTGATGATTCTTACACTGAGTCTTCTTTGCCCATGGTGGTGCTTGGGCTTTATACCATGACATTTGCAAAGTTCTCAGAATACTTTTAGCCAACCTTCCCTAAAGAGTCTTACCACTGCTTTTACTCTGTCATCAGTACTACATTTTCCACAACCAAAGCACCACAGATATGATAAATAACTGATACACTGAGATTAACTACACACGAGAAACTTTACATAAATTTGCAATAATCTATAAAAATCACTGCATTATTACATTTTATGAGGGAGGAAACTAAGACTCAGAGTTTAAATTAGGTTTCTGGGGTGCCTGGTTGGCTCAGTTGGTTAAATGACTGACTCTTGATTTCTGCTCAGGTCATGATTTCAGGGTCCTGGAATGGAGCCCCACCTTGGGTTCCCCGATCAGTTTGGAGTCTGCTTGTCTCCCTCCCTCTACCCCTCCCCCTGCTCTCTCTCTTTCTCTCTCTTTCTCTCTCTCTCTCTCTCTCTCTCTCTCAAATATTTAGGAAGAAAAGAAGAAGGGAAGAAGAAAGAGAAGGGAGGGGGAGGGAGGGTGGGAAGAAGGAAGGAAGGAAGGAAGGAAGGAAGGAAGGAAGGAAGGAAGGAAGGAAGGAAGGGTGAATTCCAAGGTTACACAGCTTATAAACTGGCAGGGCTACAGCATTCTACATTTAATATCAGAGGTACTTTAACCCTTCCAATAGATTAATGCAGTTGTTATCAATCCAGACAGCACATTAAAATCACTTTAAAAAAATTCAATAGTAGGGTTCCTGGGTGGTTCAGTAGGTTAAGCATCCACCTTTGGCTCAGGTCATGATCCCAGCCCCATATCATATCCCTGTTCAGCAGGGAAGTGTGCTTCTTTCTCTTCCTTTCTTGCTACCCTTGCTCATGTGCTCTCTTTCTCACTCTCAAATAAATAAATAAAATCTTAAAAAAAAAAAAAAGTACAATAGTTAGATACCTCACTAAACCAGTTAAGTCAGAATCTTGGAGGGTGGGCTCTCCACATTAGTAGTTTAATCTTTTTTGGACATTTTCTTTTCAAGAGAAAGTCAAGATCTGACAAGTTGTTGTCTTCTGAATCTTTCAACAGAACACACATGTTAACATGATTTTAACCTTGATTTTTGTTATAAAAATCATATTACAGTAAGTGCAGATTAAGCAATAGGGAACATATCACTAGCAAATTCCTCCATGATAGAAGAAGCCTCAGCAGATATCCTCATGGGCCTTTATGCTGATAAGAATTTTTCCCAACAATAAGAAAACTTTTCTATGCCTTACACAATTGATTTCTAATTGTAGGTCAAGAGAATAGTGTTAATCCTTTAATCCCTTTATTAGTACAGTCATTACAATATTCAACGGATCTCACAAATCATTATCTCATTTGACATACTCATTAGGAAAATAAAGGATGTCAGATGTTATTTGATTGAATTGTTTCATTTCTTTTGTTAATTATCAGAATTGTTTGTGTATAGTCCTTCTTGAGACTATTATAGGTATCAAAAGGATGTTTGATAAACTCTAAAGTTTTGATCAAAATAGTTGTTTAAGCAACTCAAATGTAGAAGATGAAAGTTTAATTTGGTCTTATATTCTACTCGTTATATGTAGATCTCCACATGTCTTGTATTAGACTTGAAATGCATGGTTGCTGGTTGGGTGTCTTTCGTGCCAAGAAGGTGTAGCCTTGCTGTCTTCATACTATGCCTGGGGGGTGGGTGGGTGGGAAGAGTCACCGAGTAAGTATTGAATGACTCTGAGACTGGGTGCATATGTATCTATCTGTGTTCTCAATGAAATTAAATTTCTCGACAGCAGTCTCCTTTTATCTTTTTGTGTCTGCTGCTACTAGTGGCATAGATCTGGGCACATTATAAATTGTCTATAAATGGTTTGCTTTCTGAATGTAACCTAAAATATTATTTGATATTTTACTGGCTT
Organism: Canis aureus; assembly: GCF_053574225.1. Classification (NCBI taxonomy): domain Eukaryota; kingdom Metazoa; phylum Chordata; class Mammalia; order Carnivora; family Canidae; genus Canis; species Canis aureus. Next base: position 25,640,654 of record NC_135631.1, read on the forward strand.
CATCATTCAACCAAACATAGTTGATAAACTATAATTTGAAATAAAATTTATTTTCTTTTGAGAAAACACAGAAGTTTTTTTTAATTATTCTTATATCTTTCTCATCTTCTTTCCATATAAAAATAAGCAATTTGCAAGGTCTCTCCAAAATTCAGGAATATATTTTAAGTAACTTGGAAGGAGATGTGAGAGTAAAATGTTCAGCTTTGGAAAGGTCTCCATTGCAATACTTGCAAAATAATCTATTGCCTTGGTATTCAAATGGTCATCTGCACATCAGCATCACTGATATCACCTATGAGTTTACTGTAGCCCCAGAATCTCAGAGCCCACTGCAGGCACTCTAATTGATAATCTGTTTGAGTTTGAGAAGCACTGATATATGGTGCATTCCAATTTCTTATTTGCTTATTTTTGTGCTTTAAAAAATATTCTTGGGGTGGAGGATATGGGGTCCTTTCAGAGTGTTTTCTGCCCAGCACATACTTCCAAGAAATATATTTTAATATTAAAATATTTGTTTAGGTGTGAGCTAACAGAACGCCTAAGAAAATAAACCTGTTGTGACAACTAAGAATCCTTTGTGTAGGGTGGTAGAGCATGGCGCCATCTCGCTAATAACCTTGACCACCATGATTTCTGTGATGCGGAGCTTCATGTCATTTCTCTGGGAATTTGAAATTTTCTCCTATCTGCTCATCTGATGGCTAAGCAAGGGGCCATCTGTGCTCTGTGGATAAAGTCAAAGAGAATTTTGACAGCCAAAGTGGTTTTCTTTATTCATTGTCTTGTTTCTTCTGTGACAACCTCCTTCAAATTCTCTGGTATATATGAGGACAAAACAAAAGTAGGATAAAACCAAATATTTAAACAACCATAACCACCCTCAGCAGGTTTTCCTTTCCTTCCCTTCCCTTCCCTTCCCTTCCCTTCCCTTCCCTTCCCTTCCCTTCCCTTCCCTTCCCTTCCCTTCCCTTCCCTTTCCTTTCCTTTCCTTTCCTTCTTTTATTTTCTTTCCTTCTCTTTTTTTTCTTTTCTTTTCTTTTCTTCTTTTCTTTCTTTTCTCTTTTCTTCTTTCTTTCTTCTTTCTTTCTTTCTTTCTTTCTTTCTTTCTTTCTTTCTTTCTTTCTTCTTTCTTTCTTTCTAACTCTTGGTGCCTTCATTCTTCATTTAGACACTTTAGACACTCAGGGTAAAAGATATGCCACAATGAATAAATATAATCAGTTGACCTGATGTTCTTTAAACCACTACATTGACACATGCTTAATTATAAATTATTTTAATGGTTTCCTCCTTCTGTGTTTTAATGTATGATAATTTAGAGATTGCCTTTTGTAATTGGTATACTGAATGATCTTTATTTTTATTTATTTTTTTAAAGATTTTATTTATTTATTCATGAGAGACACAGAGAGAGAGAGGCAGAAACATAGACAGAGGGAGAAGCAGGCTCCTTGCAAGGAGCCTGATGTGGGACTTGATCCTGGGACTCCAGGATCACACCCTGGGCCGAAGGCAAACGCTCAACTGCTGAGCCACCCAGGTGTCCCCACTGAATGATCTTTAGACTAGATGTTAAAGAACACGGATTCTAATGCCAACCTTTGGAATGACTGGGTACGTATGACCCTACACAAGTGAGTGATGTTCCAAGGCTGAGATTGCTCTTAGAAATGACATTGTTGGCATGGGCAATCTCCAGAACCTCTGTCTCAGTGATTCCATGACACTCTATCAGCTTCATTTTCATAAAGCTGCTGATAAATCTAGTTTAAATCTTCTTATTTATGATACCAAGTCAGAAAAAAAAAAAAGGATCTTGTTTTACACAGAATACAATCATGAAAAAAATATGTTAATAATAGGAACATTTAAGATTTCTGTCCTATTTGCTGTGAAGGTTAGATCTGTATCAATAAACATTTGCAAGTGAACAGTAACTAATGCTCAAATATAATACTTCCATGAATTAATCATGGCTGCTTTTGCACAGCAGCAGACTGCTCAGTGCTTAGTTAAGCCCCCAGCTAGTTCTCGCTCATAGACTCTATGTTTGAGAGTGAAATTGATTATTTGAATTGACATTCTCCATCCCAAGGCACCTAAGTGAGCAAGAGGTTATGAATATTATAGGGAGATTTTATTTTCCTCAAAGTCTGCTCTGAATTCAGAATTTTATTGAAGGTACAGAGAGCAGTGAGGCAATGCCATATTCAGGCCACTGGGGAGGAGGGAAATGAAGAGGAGACAAGTGTGGATTCCAAGGGGAGCGATAAACAAATCTGTCTCACTTACATTCAATTTGAAGAATAATATTTAACGTCTCCAGAGTGCTTTGCTTATCTTGATATCTCAGTTAATTATTGCTTCCATTCTAGGGCTGAGTACCTACTATGAGTTATGAACTGGGGGGTAGTGACGAGGATACACATGTGAACAATACAGTCCTGAATGCTGTATCTTATCACTAATAGTCTTCAACATTGCTGTCTGAGTCATAGGATTTTTAAAACATAAATCACTCTGCACTGAATTTTCCTCATCAGCTGTCATTGTTGAGAATAGAAGTCCAGATACAGAAAGCCTTTTTTGATATGTTGGCTATTTACTCTTCTTGCCTCATCTTTCATCATTACTTACTCCTATACCCCAAGTTTTACCCAAACTTCTGCATCTCACTCCAAGAATGAATTCAGTGGATGGACCATCCTCTCTTAAATTTCATTGTCTTGGGACGTCTGGGTGGCTCAGTGGTTGAGCGTTTGCCTTTGGCTCAGGTCGTGATCCTCAGGTCCTGGGATCGAGTCCCACCTCAAGCTCCCCGCAGGGAGCCCGCTTCTCGCTCTATGTTTCTGCCTCTCTCTCTCTCTCTGCCTTGCGTGAATAAATAATAAATATTTAAAAATTTTTCATTCTCTTCACATGTTTATTCCATCTTCCCAGAGTGGCTTTACTGACTTTCTTCACTTATTTAGCTCTGACAAGATCTTCAAGAGTCAATTGACGTATCAGCACCCAAGAGACCTATCCTGATACCTAGAATCCGTGGCCCATTTTTGTATTCCCACAGGAGATAGTTCTTACACCTGATGCAGGATGCTACCATCTATTTATCCCTCTAGACCACAAAATTATTTTAGTCAACCAGCCCAGTGTCTGGCTGGTACATGCTCAAGTACATTTTCTTTAAGAAATAAATTATTCAACAAAATAACCCCAAGAGGTAGGTGGTTCGTATTATTCTTTTCATTTAAAAGCTGAAGAAACATTAAAGATCTCATCCCATACCAAGGTCAATAGGTAAAATTTATCTGGTTTTATGAGTAAAATCACATGCTATTTTTCAATATGATACCTCTTCATCTCATGGTAAAATTACTGATGGAAAGAAGTATCGGGACGACAAAAGCACAGTGAGAGAAGAAGGGGAGTTTTGTGACTGGTGGTGAACCACCAACATGCAGCATGTTCTCAGGGGAAATGTAAGAGAATGAGTCCGGGAAACAGGATACCCCTACAAATGAATATTTAATAAATGAAATGACAAGCCTTATTTTAGAGGAATGAAAGTAGCAATACCTATTTTGGTCAACCTCCATCTTCTGTTGCTGCTGGTGGTGGTGTTGCTGTTTCTGAAAAACAGGAAGTTCGTCTCAGACATATTGCAAATTAGAAAATAAATTAGTTTACTGTTTTTGTTTTGTTTTGTTTTGTTTTTCCACAAAGTCCTCTAAGCTCTTTTGAAAAATCTTTCAAAAATTAAATCAGCTTTAGACACAGAATTTTGGATAGGGCTGTTTGCTATCTGTGTGACTTTATGCCTTTGAAATAAATTTTATTTGATGTTTTCTTCTCCTCTTAACAGTAATTCTCCTTGAGTTTTGACTAAGAAATTTTCAAGGCAATAAGACAATTAAACAGTAAGACATTAGGCAATATATCACTGGCAAATATGTATCACCAAATACTTTTCCAGTTCCTTACTATTAACATTTTCAAACATGCAGAAAAGTCAAAAGGATAAACTACACAGATTCCATGTAAATTTGATACTTATTAACATTTTTATGTGTGTTTTTATACTTCATTCCTGCATATTCCAGCATTTCCTCTCCAAAACAAGAGCATTCTCTAACATAACTCCAGTACTTTTATCTCACCTAAGAAAACTAACAATAACATCCCAATTTCATCTAATAACCAGTTTATTTTCAAATTTCCTGAGTTGCCTGCAAGAAGTATTTTATAACTTTTTTTTTAAGACCTGGATTCTCTTAAAGTTTATTAGTTGTATCTGATTCTCTTTAGCCTATTTTAATTTTAAACAAGTTCCATTTTTCATGTGTTTATTTTTCATGACATTGAATTTTTTAGAAAAGATTTTATTTATTCATGAGAGACACAGAGAGAGAGAGGCAAAGACACAGGCAGAGGGAGAAAAGCAGACCCCCCTGCAGGGAGCCGGATGTGGGACTGGATCCCAGGACCCCAGGGTCACACCCTGACCAAGGGCAGACGCTCAAATGCTGAGTCACCCAGGTGTCACGACATTGAATGTTTTAATAGTCTGGGTCAGTTACCTTGTAGAATGCTCCCAATATTTGCTTTGTCTGACTGATTCCTTATAGTGTTATATAATTTCTTCCTCTGTCCCTGTGCGTTTTATAAACCAGAATTCAGAACTAATGCCTATATTAGTTGTAGATTAGAGTGTTTCATGAAGAACACTTCACAGGCGAGGCAGGTACTTCACCTCACAACATACCCAGATGTACATAATACTTGCTCGTAGCGATGCTGGTTTAGCTACTTGAGGTTGTAACCAGTAGATCTCTTCACTATAAAGATCAGTTTCCCCTTTGAATTTAGCAAGCAACATTTGTGGGTGTCATAATTTGGCATATGAAAATTATCTTCCAAAAACAACTTTGCCTAATGCCTCTTACCCAATAATGTATTACTCATTGACTATGTATGTTATCATCAATTAGATCATTGGGTTTCACAGAAAAGTGAATTTTTAAATTGGATGATTTCTTTGTTCTTTATTAGGCATCGTTAATCTGTGAAAAAGAATTTTTTCTCAAGCAGTGATGAATTATATCTTTGTTAAAAATCAGAAGAAATGCTCATATCTTCTTTCTGAACTATTAAATTCAGAGTAAAATACTGGCCTGAGAGTTACCTCTCTGTGAGTTTTTTTTTTTTTTTTTTCTTCCTATCAGGATTGACTTAGAGGTAATTTCTTCCTAAAGATGTATAGAAGTGCTACCTCTAAACTTAGGGGAATAAATAATTAATAAAATAATAATCAGAGAATATTGGATTCAAATTCTAGATCTAAAGCTTATGAGTCATGTTACCAAGAACAATGTACTTACTTTTTCAGGCTCATTATTCACTTATCCATGTATTTTCATTGACATCTGTCAAAGGTTGTTACGTGAATTATTTCTTTTTTATGGCTAGAATTCCATTTAGATCCTCATAGAATGTATTAGCTAATAGTGCCTTCTAGGTTTGCATTGTAACTGCTGTTGTTTATTAATGAATTGATATTAATAAAATTCCAGGATGAATTTAGTGCATATTGGGTCATATTTACATTAAAAATGAAATTGTGAGCTTCTATTTCCTATTTCTTGTGAAATGGTATAATACTGACAAATTATTGTTTGAGGAATTCTTAGCCAGTGATGAGGGGAAACACCCTCTTACCATCTTAATTATTTATTCTTTTTATAATATCATGTGTTAAATTATCAAACTGCCAGGAAATCAGTTAAAATGGATTTATGAACCTCTATGATAGTATTAACTGTATATATACATATATAGTATAATATATATAGTACTATCTGTGTGTGTATATATATACATATTATATATATACATATTATCAAATATACATATTTGATATCAAACATACATTTCAAATATATATATAGATAAATATATCTATATATATTTGAGAGAGATTGACTGAATTATTACCAGTTGACAAAACTGTAAAATTGTTAAATGACATATAAAAAAAATGTTTAAAGCATCTCATGCTTTAGTTTCCCACCCTTACCACAACAAATAAATGATGTTTTGGGAATGAAGTGGTCCAATCCATGCAGTATCACGAACTCCTAGTGTCGGGTGATTGAATTCATCTTTTTCCCACATGAGAGACAGATCATTATAACAAAAAGTGCCAAGAACTTCCTCCAGTCCCATTTTTGGAGGCAGTATTTTCTAAAATATCCCAGGCCGAAAACGAGATCATGTTTGGATTCCACAATTTTTGATAAAATTCTGTATACATGAGAGAGTTGAGGACACAAATCTCTGTTTCTGCTTTAGCTTATAACATGTAGTGGTGTCCAGGCTGATCAGCTAAGGTCTAGTTGTAGCCACAGGATAAACTGGGCTCACATAGAGACACAAATGACGAGGTGCAGTTCTGGTTAGTTTGAAAGTACATGAGGCTGAAGTTCAGATAACCAGTTTATCTACAAAAGACAATCTTGGGCCAGAGAGTTGGTTTGATTTATCTGAGGTTAGTACACCATCAACTGAGAAAGCTATTTCTCTCTCTCTCTCTCTCTTTCTCTCCCCCCCCCTTTTTTTTTAAGATTTCATTTATTTATTCATGAGAGACACAGAGAGAGAAGCAGAGACACAGGCAGAGGGAGAAACAGGCTCCTCCTGGGGAACCCAATGCAGGACTCAATCCCAGGACCCCGACCTGAGCCAAAGGCAGAAACTCAACCACTCAGCCACCTAGGCATCCCAGCTGTTCCTCTTAAGAAAGAGACTGTTAAGACTTATATTTAGACTCAGGATTTGAAACCTGAGAGTTGCCAAGTACTAGTGCAGCATAGTGACGTGGGGTATTGATCATTTATTCATTGTGTGTACTTTGTCAAAATTCCTTAAGTTCTCGATATGTTAGTTTCCTTATTGGACCATGGAGGTAATGACAGCACTTTCATCAGAACTTTTATGAGAACTAAATAAGATGTTGCTCAGGTAATTAGTAGATGGAGCACATTTGATAAATGTTAGCAGTCCTTATTGTGTCTGCTGCCCTGAGGCCTACCAAAAGTACAACCTGCTTACCTGTAAGGCCATCATTTGTTCCACCTGAAAGTAGTCATAAGATCAGAAGGTGTCATTTCACTCAGTCACTGAGCTGTTTTCTGTAAATCGGATCACATACTTGAGATGGGTTTGCCATTTTGGTAAGGTTGTATTCCTGTTTACAACCATTTTGCGCCTCCTTCTCCACCCACCACATAATCTTTTAATGTTTTGTTTTCCCTGTCCAGATGCCACAATCCCATTGAGAAAGAGAGTTCTATTAGAGACTCCTGATTCAGGGTGACAGGCCTTTGAAGTTGTCAGTGAAGGGGACTACCCTGCAGTCTTGTAAAGATGCCTCAATGCCTGTACCTGGACAGGAATTCTGAGTTATCATAAAAATTATCGCCTAATAGATTATATGGCCAGAACAATATTAGAAATATTCTGTTATTTGAGTTAAAGCATTTGTTCTGATAGGTAGTATTTGTCGGAATTCCTTTTTTCCTCATCTTTTTTGCATTGCTTTGTTGAAATAACTTAAATTTTCTCTAGGCCATACTCAGAACCCAAATACGATGATGACTCCCTCTCCACACTCAGTGCTGAGAAAGTATTTATATATATGTTTTCAGTCTTTGAAGCAGTACCCAAAGAGAAAAGATTATGGGGATTAAGTAATACAATATTTTCAACAGGAGGAAAAAATGAATTTATTAGCCAGATGTGCAGACAATATATCCTCTCGCCAGAGGTCAGAAGTGAACATCTCAAAGTAGCTGATGTCTGCTAATCTCTTCTGACAATCAAAGCAAAGTTGCTCTCTTCAGATTTCTATCCAAAAGAGAATGACAAGAAAATTGCCAAAAGACAAATTGGAAGGTGGGAAGATGTGGTATTGTGTATATTCAAACTAGTATTTTATTTATTTATTTATTTATTTATTTATTTATTTATTTATTTATTTATTTATAAAGATTTTATTTATTCATGAGAGACACAGAGAGAGAGGAAGAGACATAGGCAGAGAAGTAGTATTATTTTTTTGAATGCCAAAATTATTCTGTAACATTTGGGCCTTTAATATGAAGAGGTAAAACCTTAGATGTGTGTGAGTTGATTGTATAATCAATAGTTTCTTTTTATAGGTGAAACACTAGGTTTAGGCTGTATTTGTCCCTCTTCTGTCTCTCTCTCGCTTTCTCTCTCTCTCACACACACAATTTAAGTGCATGAAACTTTGAATAGATAGTGCTTTTACATGTTACAGAATTCAAAGAAGTTCAAATAGATAAAACAAAAACATTAAGAACAAAAACCTAAGCCTTTCTCCCCCTGTGGTCTTTCAGAGACATTAAGTTCCTCCTTGGAGACAGCTATTGGGTCTAGAGAGACAGATGTGTGTAAATTTATACGCGGACATTATATGTGGTCCCGTTAATAATGTCTGACGTGGGTCCACTGCTTAAACTTCCTTGTATATCATGTTAAAGAATATAGATTCCCATTTAAATCAGCAAATAGTATCTATGGGGAGACTCTACCTGGGGAGCGAGGGGGCCAGAGGAGTTTCCCCAGGTCTCCTCTAATAATAAGAGGATTAGAGGAGGCTCGATTCTTGGGAGGAGACACACACACAGTCACATACATACACATACACAGAATTTTCACAGCTGTGATGTCCCTCTAGCCTTAAGAACTTGGTGTGCATTGACCTCAAATAAAGACCAGTTTCTATTTTCTAGGAGAGACACATACACAATTTTTGGAGAGTAGAATCTACTAGTATTGTTTCTGCTAAAGGACACACTAAATGCGTTTTGTGTATTTTGCTTCACCCTTCACCCAAACCTTCTATTTGGTAGCCATTAGTTTTGTTGTTTTTTTTTTTTTTTTTTTTTTCCTTTTCTGGTCCTTGCATCACTGTAAAGTGAGATTCCAGTGAATCAAATTATATCGATAACAAAATCTGATCTTTAGAAATTATGAAGCTTTCCAAAACAGACTTCATATTTATTTCTTGTTGGCATAATTACCTAAAGCCAAAAATGTCTCATATAAACTTATTGATGTAAATTATTAATAGCGCTAAAAGCAATACATTCATTTTACAAGCTCCACTAAGGCATAATAGTGGCAAATTGCCATTATTTCATTTACTGAATAATGCATTTATCTGCGATGTTTATAGGTGCACTCTCTTGATAATATGTATTATTTTACTGAGTAAATTATTATGTCATTTCCAAAAACTACAAGGCTCACATAATTCTTCTGACACACATATAAATAAGATACTCAGTGATTTCTGCGTGTGTGCGTATGCACCTATACGTGTGGGTGATGGTATACCCAGTGCTGCAAACCAGCACCGCCTTTTCAGAGGGAAATGGACATTCCTCTGCTCCAATAAAGTAACATTCTCAGAGTGAATGCATCTTAACTCGAAATAGTGGACCTGGCACAGGTGACTCATTTAGTAATACCAACAAGTTCACTTTAAATGCAATTTGACAAAAAACAAAACAAACCAAACAAATGGAAGGGAGAATAATTGGTGAATTTATCAATGAGCCTCCATTCTTCGTTTTTATTAGCAAACACCAGTGAATTCACTGTTTTATGTCTACTTATACTTACAAATTCAAGGTAAATTACATAGAAAAACTTCTGTATCCATTCTCAATATTGTCTCATGAAGGTAACTATAAATCCAAAGAACTTCTTTTCAAATATTCATTTATGCTTAAGCAATTTACCAGTCAGAAGAGTCTACCGTATGCTAGACGTTGAGGTTAGGGGTCGGTAGAAAGAGAAACCCAGAAGGCCAAGGCAGTTAAAGACTCCAGTGAGCACATCCTGGTGCCCGGGCAGTGGGCTGCAGGAGCTACCAGGCTGCAAGCCTGCACAGGGAAGGACCAGGCTGCGCTCCCTGAGGAGCTGAGGAGGAGGCCTTCATTGTGCTTCAGCTGAAAAGGCAGTGCCCTATCATGAAAAGAGGGTCATGGAAAGGAAGTGAAGCACCTACTGGAAAGAAATTATCAAGTAATGTTTCTTATATCAAGAGAGCATTTATGACAATTGGTGCTATGGAGAATTAAAGCACTTCCCTCGGGATCCCTGGGTGGCGCAGCGGTTTAGCGCCTGCCTTTGGCCCAGGGCGCGATCCTGGAGACCCGGGATCGAATCCCACGTCGGGCTCCCGGTGCATGGAGCCTGCTTCTCCCTCTGCCTGTGTCTCTGCCTCTCTCTCTCTCTCTCTGTGACTATCATAAATAAATAAAAATTAAAAAAAAAAATAAAAAAAATAATAAAGCACTTCCCTCTAGAAGATGCTATTAAATTACGGGGGGCAGGGTGGGAGTGCAGGTGGGGGTAAATAGTAGATGGAATATTTCCAAAGCTGGCAGTTCTGAGTTTTTCAAAAATAGAAAAAAATAAGAAATCCATTCATACACATATGCATGAACACCCCACTACAAACACAACAGACATGGGACACCCGGGTGGCTCAGTTGGTTAAGTGTTTGCCTTTGGCTCAGGTCATGATCCCGAGATCCTGGGATGGAGCCCTGCACTGGGGTCAACTACTCAGTGGGGAGTCTGCTTCTCCCTGTCCCTCTGCTCACCTGCACTGGTGCTCTCTTGTATGCGCTCTATCAAATAAATAAAATCTTAAAAAAAAAAATACAACAGACATAGTGCTGCTGGACAAGTTCATTTTTGCTAAATGGAAAATTTGAAATAAATGACAACACTTGTTGGCAAACATACATATATATTTGAAGCTGATTTAATTTGTTCTAAGACTTTGCATCTTAAAGTACTGAGAGTTGAACTTAAAAAAAAAAAAAAAGAAAAAAAAAGATCTTGAGGTCAAGACCAAGTGTGATCGAAGAATTTTGTCAGCTATGAGAGTTTAGGCAAACTGAGCACAGGGGTTTCTAATCCCCCTTGGTGTTCTGGAAGTTCCAGACCCAAAGCAGAGAGAACAGGCACTGCAGTCATCACAATGCTTGGTCACTAAAATCTGAAAAATATAAAATCCACATATGATACTGAAACAAAAACTTTAATGACTCATGGATCTCTAACACAATTTCTTAGGAAAAATCATTTCTTTTTACTTTTTTAAGTAGTCTGTAATGTAATGAAGCAATCAGAATATTCACTATAAATGTAGATAAAGTAACATCTTTTTTTTTTTTAAGATTTTAGTTATTTATTCATGAGAGACACACAGAGAGGCAGAGGCAGAGGGAGAAGCAGGCTCCCCGCAGGCAGGCCAATGTGGGACTCGATCCCAGGACCCCGGGGTCATGCCCTGAGCTAAAGGCAGACTTTGGCTCAACGACTGAGCCACCCAGTACCCTGATAAAGTAACGCCTTTAGCAATACTTCTCCCCCATGGATTAGCAATATTTTAAGGTGTTCGCTTTGCTTTGCTTTTTGGTTTTATAGTATTTATAGTAACTCAAAATGTTTTGCCATATTGGAGTAGTCTAAAGTAGGGAATCTAGTCTTTATTCCATAATGCTTTATATTATGAATATACGTAAATATAATATACCGGAGTTACTTTTTTATTTTTTTTATTTTTTTTGCGATTCATATGGCAAAAGCCAGTTAACTATTTGTAGAAAAGGTTGCATTTGCCTAGGCCGCTCTTTGATGAGAATAACGGGGAACTGGGTATGTACCATGGGTACTGGTAGTAACAAGGACTTTTTCTGTTCTCTTCAGTGGAAACTTCTTGGTTTCCACTTCTTCTTCAGTGGAAACGTCTTCTTCTTATAACCAATGTTATATTTATGTCCAGGATCTCTTTCTTTTACTCACCTGTCTCTCTACTCATAGGAACCAATAAATTCAACATGTGTTTCAAATATTCAGAAGTATAATTTCTATCGTGACATTACTTAGAGAAAAATAAATGTACATCAGCAGACCTGCATATTTAAACTTCAGAGTCATTTTGGACAGGATTATAACTCCCCATTCCAAAGGGAAGTATGTGCTGGGACGGGGCCATGACGTGGATAAATGAGGTAATCCTGTGTATTTCCTTATTGGCCCTGTTATTCTCTATTGCAATCTTATTTTTGCCAGTGTCCCACCTTTAGATTTAGGCCCCTGATGGTCCTTCTCATTTAGGATTTTTGTTGAAGCCGTATACCTTATAACATCGGAAGTGAGCCCATGTCTTCCATCTAATTGAAAGAGAGTGACATGTTTAAATAAGTGCTTTTAATAAACTAGCAAATACTGGGTGTAGTGAGGTTGTGCTATTCATTAAATGTTTTACTTTTACAAGTTGACCCTTGAACAGCAGGAATTTGTATTGTGGAGGTCCACTATATATGAGTTTTTTTTAATAGTACAGCACTGTAAATATATTTTCTCTTCCTTAATAACATTTTCTTTTTTAATAACATTTTCTTTTTCCTAAGATCACTTTATTACCTAAAAATATGTGTTGATCAAGTCTTTATGTTATTGGTAAGGCTTCTATTCAACAGAAGGCTATAAGTAGTTAAGTTTCTGGGGAGTCAAGAGTTATATGTGAATTTTCCACCACGCAGGGGGGTCAGCATCCCTGAACCCTGTTGGTCAAGGGTCAGCTGTGTTTTGTTGCCCATACAAGCTGTAAACGTGTTTGACTTCCAGACCACTCAGATATTGTGTGATGTTGGCTTGCAACTAAGCGAAGACACTGAGTCCATTTGGTTTTTGTTTGTTTCTATTATCACCAACTAAAATCCATAGTTTATTAAGAATTTCTAGGTTTTTAACCCAATTTGCTTTTTCTGTTCCAAGATACTGCATTGCATTTAGTTATCAGGTCTCCTTAGGCTCCTCCTGGGTGTGGTAGTTTGTCACACTTTTCTGTTTGTTTTTGATGACCTGAACAGTTTTGAGGAACACTGACCAGATATTTTATAAATGGCATGCCGTTGGAGTTTGTCTAATGATGAGACTTGGTATATGAGTTGTTAGGAGAAAGTCCACAGACATAAAGTGCTATTTTTATCACAGTATATGAAGGGTACCTATTGTCAACATGATTTATGATTATTGATGTTGTCCATGGTCACCAACTAAGGTAGTGTTTGTCATATTTTTCTACTATAATGTTACTCACTCTTCCCCATTTCTATACTGTATACTTTTTTTAAAAAAGGATTTTATTTATTTATTCATGAGAGACACAGAGGAGAGAGAGAGAGAGGCAGAGACACAGGCAGAGTGAGAAGCAGGCTCGATGCAGGGAGCTCTACATGGGACTCGATCCCAGGACCCCAGGATCACGCTCTGGACTGAAGGTGGCCCTAAACTGCTGAGCCACCTGGGCTGCCTTATCCTGTATACTTTGGAAGGAAATTACTGTGCACAGCAAACTAGGAGAGTGGGTATATAGTTGGGGAAGGAATATTTACTTAAATTATTTAGAATTCTTCTGCATGGAGGATTAGTCTCCCCCCTCTCAATTTATTAATTTAGTAAATCATTTATTTATATCTGCATGGAATAATAGCTGTTTATTTCATACTTTGAAGTTACAATCCAGTACAACTTTTTTTTTTTTTTTTTCTCAAATTAATCTAGCTTTGTCCCTTAGGAGCTCCTTCAGTTGGCTTCAATGTTTTTTGTTTTTAGGAGTCTTACTTTCTGACACTACCAGATATGTTTCTTATATATTTCTGGTCCTAACCCTAGAATCAGTCCTTTTTTCCAAAGACCCATAGTTCCTTTTATTGGAAAATGGTATTATAAACCAACATCTGGACACAAGTTGTTCTCCTTGTTACTGGGATGTCATTATGTAAAATCATTATTTTATGGTTTGCACTAATTTTTGTGTATATAGATATCTACACATATTTGCATATTTATGTATGTTATACATAACTTATATGTGTATTAATAAAAAGGGGTTGATATTCATGTTTCTAACTCTATTACTAACCACATGGATTAGTTTAGCTTCCTCTCCCTCTTATCTGTAAACTTCTCTGCACAGTGAGGAACCTGGCTCATAACATGAAAATTTACTCTTCAGTCTGGTGAATATGAATGGAAGTGTTGCAGTTGTTAACGTGTATTCTTGTTGGATGCAAATTTATCAACAATAAAGCTGTAGTTATACACAACTCCCTTTGCTTTCTGTTTTACAGACTCTACTCATTTCTGAAGTTACTTAGGTAGGTCAGTACCTTTTCCCCATTACCATCAGTGAAGTTGTTCCATATATTTGTAATAAAGATTCTCCTGTCACAGCCTGCCTGCCTTCTAGGGATACTAGAGCTTCCTAAATCATTTTATTTTTACTTTGCATACATTAAGATTCACTTTTTGTGCTGTGAAATTCAAAAGATACAGACAAAAGCATGAGGTCTTTTATTCACCCTTATCGTAGTGAACAGAATAATTTTACTGCTCTAAAACTCTCCTGGGCTTCACTTTTTCAGCCCTTCACTCTCCTCTCCAACACAGCAGCAAGCACTAATTCTTTTACTGTCTCTATAGTTTTGTTTTATTCCAGAATTCCATGTAATTGGAGTCTTAGAAAATGCAATCTTTTCATAATGTCTTTTTTTACATAGTAATATGCATTTAATGTTTCTCTATATTTTCCTGCATTTTGATGGCTCATTTTTAAAAATTGTTGAGTAATATTTCATTGCATGGATATACCACAGTTGTTTATCAATTCACCTACTGGGAGACATCTTTTTTATCTTTTTTGTTTCCATTTTTTTTTTTTTTTGGTGATTATAAATAATGCTGCTATAACATTTGTGGGCAGATTTTTGTGTGAATGTGTTTTCACATAAACTGAATAAGTAGGAGCCTGAATGCTGGATCATATGAAAAGAATATGTTTAACATGGTAAGATACTGCCCAACTTTCTTCAGAAGTGACTATGCCACTTTGTATTGTCCTCTAACACGATAAATGTTCCTATTGCTTGATATAGTTGGCAGGATTTGGTCTTATTGGTTATTTTTTCCTTTTAATTTTAGTCACTTTATTTTTTTCCATTTTTTAAAACTATTTAAATTTAAGTGTGGTTGACACACAAGGTTATGTTAGTTTCAGGTGTACCACATAGTGATTTGACAAGTTAAAGCTAAATGCTCTGTTCCCAGACCTGTAGCTACCATCTGTCACCATATAAGGCTGTTACAGTATCATCGACTATATTCCCTATGCTGTGCCTTGTATTCCTGTGACTTACTCATTCCACAACTGGAAACATGTATTTCCGACTCCCCTTCACCTTTTGTCCATCCCTCCATCCCTCCTTTCCCTCCCTTCTGGCAACCAGTTCTCTGTGTTTACAGGTCTGATTCTGCTTTTTGTTTATTTATTTTTTTCTTTCTTTTTTCTTTTTTTTTTCTTTTTTCCTTTTTTTTTTTTAAGATTCCACATATGAGTGAAATCATAGAGGATTTGTCTTTTTCGGTCTCACTGACTTCACTTATGATAATGCCCTCTAGGTCTAGAAGAGTACACAGGTAGAAATCCTTCTGACGTTGGCCATAGCCGCATTTTTTTCTGGATATATCTCCTCAGGCAAGGGAAATAAAAGCAAAAATGAACTATCGGCACTATCAAAACAAAAAGCTTTTGCACAGTGAAGGAAATTAGTAATAAAAAGGCAGCCTACTGAATGGGAGAAAATATCTGCGAATTACATATCCAATGAGGAGTTAATACCCAAAATATATAAAGAATTTATACAACTCAACACTAAAACGAAACAACCCAATTAAAGCATAGGCAGAATACCTAAATTGACATTTTTTTCCAGAGAAGACATATAGATGGTGATCCCTAATCATCAGGGATTTCAGTCTCTTTAATAGGTGCGTGGTAATATCAGGTTGGTGCTCTAATCTGCTGTCCCCTGATAACAAATGACGGTGAGCAACTTTCCAAATGCTCTTTGCCATCTGTCTTGAGTATGTCTCCTTGGGTGAAGTTTCTGTTCAGATCTTTTGCCCACTTTATATTGGGGTATTTTTTTTTTCTATTACTGAGTTCAAGGAGCTTTTTGTATACTTGATATAAGTATTTTATCAGATTCGTGTTTTACAAATATTTTCTCCAGGTTTGTGTATTGTCTTCTCATTCTATTGATGTTGTCTTTCGCAGAGCAGACATTTTTAATTTTATTTAGCAATTTATCAGTTTGTTTTCTTTCACAGATCAAGCTTTTTCTGTTGTATCTAAAAACTCGTTGTCAAACCCAAGGTCCCTAGACTGTCTCCCATGATTTGTATAAGTTTTTTTTTTTTTTGTATAAGTTTTATAGTCTTACATTTCATACTTAGATCTATGGTCCATTTTTTTACTTAATTTATGAACCCTTAAAGTCTGTCTAGGTTCTTTTTTTTTTTCTTTCTTTCTTTTTTTTTTTAATATAGATATCCAGTTGTCCCACTGTAATTTGTTGAGAAGATGCCTATCCCTATTGAATTTCCTTTGCCCCTTTGTCAAAGATCTCTTTTAATTTTGTCAAAGATCAACTCAAAACATTTTTGTATACACTTCTGGGATATCTAGTGTGTTCCAGTGATTCATGTGTCTGTTATTTTAACCAATAACATTGATCTATTCATTAATATATAGTAATAGTCTGATGTCAAGTAGTGTCAGTACTCCAACTTTCTTCTTCTTCAGTTTTTTTTTTTTTTTTTTCCTATTTTGGGTCCTTTCTCCCTTGATATCATCAGCTTGCTGATAAATAAAATATAGCTTGCTGGGAGTTGGATTAGGATTAAATTGAATATATAAATTGTATTGGAAGTAATTGCTATTTTAAGAATATTGAGTTTTCTAATCCATAATCCATGAACACAGAATATCTCCCTATTTATTTAGATTCTTTTTTCATTCATCAGTGTTTTATATTTTTCCACATATGTATCCTGTTCATATTTTGTTAAATTCATACCTGAGTACTTCATTTTTGATATTATTATAAATAGTATTGTGTTTTATTTTATTTTATTTTATTTTTTTTATTTATTTTTTTTTTAGTATTGTGTTTTAAATTTCAAATTTCAGTTTTAATTGTTGATATGTAGGAAAGTAATTGACTTTTATATATTAACAAATTCTTATCTCCTTTAATCATTTATTAGTCATTTGTTTTTATCACTTATTTTTTTTCTTATTAATTATTTTATTGTCTTCTTGTACTAGTTAGTACTTTTAATGTAAGAGTGGTGAGAGGAGACATTTTTGCTGTGTTCTTGATCTTAGGGAAAAAGTAGCCAATGAGTGAGATTTTTCACCATCAAGTGAGATTTTAGCTGTAGGTTTTTTCTAGCTTTTTTTTTTTTTTTTAATCCAGTTGAGAATGTTTCCCTCTAATTCCACTTTGCTGAAAGTTTTCATCAAGAATAAAATGTTTTTCTGCATCAATTGATATAATCAGAATTTTTCTTCTTTAGCTTATTTATGGGGTAGATTACTTTCCTAATGTTTCACTTGAACATGGTGTTTAATTCTTTTTATACATTATTGATTTTGATTTGCTAACACTTTGGGGATTATGATTCTATGTGTGTTTGTACCTATGAGAGAGATTGATCTATAGTTTTCCATTGTTTCTGATAATAGGGTGATGCTGGCCTCACAGAATGAGTTAGGAAATAGTTTCTCTGCTTATATTTTCTTGAAGATTTTGTATAGCAATAGCAGTTTTAAATTTTTGGTAGAATTCACCATTGAAACCACCTGGGCCTGATGTTTTCTTTCTTATAAACTTATGTAAATTAATGAATCAATTTCTTTAATAGGAATAAGCCTATTCGGATTATATATTTAATTTCTTGTGTGGGTATTGGTATCTTATGTCTTTCAAAGGATTGTTCCATTTTATTTGTTTTAAAATGGTGGTCATAGAGTTGTTGTTTTTTTTTTTTTAGTTTTTCTTAATATTATTTTATTCTGTAGATGTCTATGGGGTCAGTAGTGACAATCCTTTTTTCATTTTTAATATCAGTAACTTCGTTAGTAATTTTTGTCTTTGTTAGTATGAATAAAGGTGGATTCATTTAACTTATCTTTCAAAAATATTTTGATATCATTGCTTTCTTCTATGATTTTTCTGATTTCAGGTTCTTTGATCTCTACTGTATTTTTTTCTTCGACTTGCTTTAGGCTTAAATTACAATTCTTTCTCTCTTTTTCCTAAGATAGAAATTCAGATTGTGATTTTAGAGTTTTCTAATAAATTATTTAGTGCTATAAATTTTCCTCTAAGCAATACTTTCGCTGCATTTCACGAATTTGGATATTTCATTGACATTTAGTTCAAAATATTTTTAAAAATTTATTTATTTGAGAGAGGGAGAGAACATGCATGCATCTGTGGGTGGGAAGATGAGTAGAGGGAGAGACTATCCAGCAGATTCCCTACTGAACTTGAGCTCCATGGATTGGAGGGGTAGACAGAGGCTTGATTTCACAACCCATGAAATCAAGACCGAACCAAAATCACCAGTTGCTTAACTGACTGAGCCACTCAGGTACCCCTTAGTTCAACATGTTTTAAAATTTTTTTCCTGAGTCATCTTTAATCAATGTTTTATTAGAAGTGCATTATTTTTGATTTCCAAATATTTGGGGATATTTCAACTATCTTACTGCGAATTGATTTCTGGTTTAATTCTATTGCAGTCTGAGGAAATAAATGCTTTGGATGATCTACATCCTTTAAAAATTGTTCATTTGTATTTGTTGGGCACATAATGTTGTTTCTTTAGGTTAGCGTTCCATGTAGGTTTGAGAAGGATGTATACCTTGCAGTTATTGAATAAAATATTCTGTGCACGTCAATTAGATCAAGCCTTTCCATAGTTCAGTACAAGTCAACTATATTCTTACTGGTTTTCTGCCTCCTTAACTTATCAACTACTTAATAAGGGTGTCAGTGTCTCTAACTCTATTAATGGATTTGTCTTTTCTCCTTGTTCCATAAGTTTTTGTCTCACAGGGTTTGACACCTTGCCTTTAGATGCATAAGTGATAAGGACTTTTATGTCTTCTTAGACAACTGACCTCTGTATTATTAGGAAATATTTCTCCTTATCCCTGGTAATTTTCTTTGATATGAAATTTGCTTCATCTTAATATGGTTACTCCAATTGTCTTCTTATTATTGTTATCAGAGTGTATCTTCTCTGCTTCTTTACTTTAACCTATCCATTTATTTATGTTTAAAGTGAGTTCCTTGTGGACAATATATAGCTGTGCCTTGTGGGATTTATGGATTTCTCTCATTCACTCTGATAATTTCTGTCTTGGTATATTTAGACAATTCACATTTAAAGTGGTTATTGATATGTTTGGTTTAATAACTACAATGTAAGCACTTGTTTTCTTTTTCTTGTTCATTGTTTTTTTTTTCTCTCATTTTCTGCCTTCACTTTTTTGAATTGATCATTTTATATGATTCCATTTCCTTTTCTCTTTCAGTATATCAATACCCTTCTTTTATTTTTATTTCTTTTAAATAAGGGGTTACTGCAGACTTTACAATATGTATGTATTCACAATTAATCTAAATCCACTGTCAAATCATACTATTATGCTTCATAGTTTGTGAAATGCCTTATAACAAAGAAGCCCTGATTCTCCCCTTTCATCCCTTATAGCATTGATGTCATTCATTTTACTTACCCATATAATATACTCACCTAATACATTGTTATTGGCTGTTACTCTGAACAAATAATTATTAATTGCATTGATTAGTAAAAATAATCAATGAAATGAAAATTTCTTCATTTATTTCTTGTCTAATGTTCTTTCTTTTTTTTTTTTGTTCTTTCTTTCATATGTAGTTCTGAATTTCTAAAATATATTTTTTCTACTCCCTAAAGAAAGAAAATTTTTTAACCTTTTTTTTTTTTAGAGTAGGTCCAATAGCAATACATTCCCTCAGTGTTTTGTGTGAGAAAATCTCCATTTCTCTTTGGAGGGATAATGAAGATGAACTTCTAGATTAGTGAGTTTTTCTTTCAACACTGTGTTTTACTTATTTTTAGCATTATGTTCATACCTCAAATAATAGAATTTTAAACTGAGCCTATCAATGTACTCTAATATATCTTATTTGCTTGGCTGATATTCTTCTTCAGAGTTATTCTTTTCCCAAAGTCACAAGTGAATGGGTCAGCTGTAGAACTAGGATAAATATTCAGATCACTTAACTTTTATCCGTGTTCTTTATAGTACTTCTTGCCATGTCCCAGCTTACTAAACTGTTTTTATTTATCATTTTCCTTTATTATACTAGCTCTTATATCTTGTGGTAACATAATACAATCACATTTATAACAATTACATTTTCGGGATCCCTGGGTGGCACAGCGGTTTAGCGCCTGCCTTTGGCCCAGGGCGCGATCCTGGAGACCCGGAATCGAATCCCACATCGGGCTCCCGGTGCATGGAGCCTGCTTCTCCCTCTGCCTATGTCTCTGCCTCTCTCTCTCTCTCTCTGTATGACTATCATAAATAAATAAAAATTTAAAAAAATTACATTTTCAATCCATGTAAAAAACTATACAAGGAGAAAAGGCACACTTTTCACTGTTTAAATTATTTGCTTTATTAATTGAAGGCATAAGGCACAACATAAATTTACTTTTTGAAAAAAAATGCACCTATCTAAAATATATGTTTATTTTAAACTGTGAAAACTTATTAATTTTCATCAAGAATAAACATAGTATGTTTCCCTCACTTTGATGGCTGGATTCTAACCTTTAAAATACACCATTATAGGAGCACCTGCATAGTACAATTCGTTGTGTCCAATTCTTGATTTCAGCTCCGGGTCATGAGATCAAGCTCCACACCAGGCTCTGCATTCACTGCGGAGTCTTCTTGAGTTTTTTTCTCTCTCCCTTTGCCTCTCTATTCCACACATACAGACACTCTCTCTCTCTCTCTCTCTCTCTCTCTCTCTCTCAGATAAGTAAATAAGACTTTAAAATTTAAAAAAATAAAAAACAGACGCCTGGGTGGCTCAGTGGTTGAGCATCTGCCTTTGGCTCAGGTTGTGATCCCGGAGTCTCAGGACTGAGTCCCACATCAGACTTCCTGCATGGAGCCTGCTTCTCCCTCTGCCTGTGTGTCTGTGTGTGTGTCTCATGAATAAATAAAATCTTTAAAAAATAATAAATAAAAAACACTCCAATACATTGCCATTCTGAGGCTGTTCACTTTTCAAATGCTTTTTATCCCCCTTCTTTTGTTAAAATCATCCCTCCAACAAAGTATTTTAATCTCATCAAAAACGTGAAACAGTCAATGATTACTCAAGAACTCTAGCTTAGAATGAAAGTTTTGGAAAAAAAAAAAACACTATATTATCTAATGCTCTGCAAACAAGCCTTCTTTTGAGAATGGTCCCTACATCTTGCAATAAAGCAATGAGTTGCTGAGGGGGAGGTGGGTTTCACGTGTTTTAGGGTATACTTTCTCATCTAAAGTAGCCAATGCTTATACATGGATGTAACAATCTATTAATATTTCAGTCACAGTAGCAACAGCGAAAATACTCTTCTGAAGAATGCCAGATATGAGTGGTTCTCAAAACTTGGCTATATATTGGAATCATCTGGGGAGCTCTGAAAATACTGTTGCCTGGATTCCAGCCCCAGTGATCCTGATTTAATTGGGCTGGACATTGGTTCCTGGGCACGCAAATATTAAAAGCTCTCCAGGTAATTTTACTGTGCAGTCAAGTCTGAGAATCATTCCTTTCATGCTGTTAACTAGCAATTGTAAATGTGTCGTTTTCCTTATAGTGAGTGTAGAATATTTTTATTGCTTCTATAACAAATTACTGCAAAATTAGTGAATTAAAACGACACAAACTTAACTATCTTATACTTCTGTTGCCCAGAAGTCCAATGTACATCTCAGTGGTATAAAATCAAGATGTTACTTGGTCTGCATTTCTTTCAGGAGAATCACCAGGAGAATGTTTTCTCATTTTCCCACTTTAAGAGGCCACCCATATTCACTGGCATGTGGCCCTTTCTCCATCTTCTAAGCCAGTAATGAGGAGGAGAGGTAAAATAATTCCTTCTTAGATTGTCATCTGTCTGCTTCTTTAGGCCTGGAAAGATTCTCCATGTTTAAGGATTCATGTGATTATATTTGGATCCCTGTGGTATACTCTTCCCATCTCAACATCTTTAATCTCAGTCACATCTGCAAAGTTCCTTTACCATGTCAAGTAACATTCATGTAGTTCTAGCATTAGGATATGGTCAGGATTCTCAAACCAAATTGGAGGCATTTTGGAGGAAGTTGGGTGACATCTTCTGATGTTAGAACTACTGTCCTACTTGAAATATGTCTGTGTTTCTGAAGCTCTCAGCCCCTTGGTTAAAAGACTTGGAAATATATCTAAAAATATGACAAACTACATTGAATTACAAACTGAACCTGCTAATAGACTTTTCTGTTTTCTTATTCTACTAAAGAAGCCAAGAGTGCGATTCCAGTATTGGTTTGGGTAACAATCTTGATAACTAAAGATGAATAGGTTCTTGCTACACCATACAGTGTGGAGGAATATGAAAGAAAACAAACAAAATCATCAGAAGAAAAAGCTAATGAAAAATCCCCCTCCCAGACAAGGTCACTAAGAGCTCGTTTCCCTCAGAAATTGCAATTGGATTATCCACCTTACAGAGTTTCTGTGAAAGAAAGAAAGAAAGAAAGAAAGAAAGAAAGAAAGAAAGAAAGAAAGAAAGAAAGAAAGAAAGAAAGAAAGAAAGAAAGAAGAAGGAAGGAAGGAAGGAAGGAAAGAAAGAAAGAAAGAAAGAAAGAAAGAAAGAAAGAAAGAAAGAAAGAAAGAAAGAAAAGAAAAGGGAGGGAGGGAGGAAGGAAGGAAGGAAGGAAGGAAGGAAGGAAGGAAGGAAGGAAGGAAGGAAGAAAGAGAAAGAAAGAAAGAAAAGGAAAGAAAGAAAGAAAGAAAGAAAGAAAGAAAGAAAGAAAGAAAGATTGATTATTGACTAGGTAATTGTGGAGTAAAGTCCCAAGTAACAAATACCATGAAAACCTCATGACCAGTTGC
Organism: Canis aureus; assembly: GCF_053574225.1. NCBI lineage: Eukaryota > Metazoa > Chordata > Mammalia > Carnivora > Canidae > Canis > Canis aureus. Next base: position 25,663,840 of record NC_135631.1, read on the forward strand.
ATAAACGAAGAGTAGACCATTCACTTCTTTTTTCTTTTATTACATATCACATATATGTGTACACCCCCATTGTTTAACTTTCCTTTTTTTTCTTTAAATAGTTTTATTTATTCATGAAAGACACAGAGAGAGAAAGGCAGAGACATAGGTAAAGGGAGAAACAGGCTCCAGGCAGGGAGCCCAATGTGGGACTCGATCCTGAGACCATGGATCATGCCCTGAGCCAGGGGCAGGTGCTCAATCGCTGAGCCACCCAGGTGTCCCTAACTTTCCTTTTAATTTTTCCTCCATATTCTATTATGTATTTTATTGTAGTAATGTACAGTAAGTAATATTGAAACAGCATTATAACAAATAAAATATGACTGTTATTCAGAAATCTGAACAATGTAAAACCTTGTAGACCATTAAAGGATATTGGCTTTTATCCTAAATAAAATGAAGAGCCACTGGAAGTTATTGAGCAGAAAAACATAACCCAGCCTGCAGCCAGTAAGGTTTACTCTGACTCCTTTATTGAGAACAGACCGCAGGGCTGTAGGGGTATAAGAGCCATGGCCCATGAGGGCCACCATGCTGGCACTCCCTAGTGCAGCTGTGTGTCCTCAATGTTTGCTAATTTGCAAGCCAGGCCCAGAGCTTTTCCTTTATATAAATTTTATTAAAATTATTTATTATATATACATATTTATATTTAAAGACTTTATTTATTCATGAGAGACACAGAGAGAGACAGAGACATAGGCCAGATGCAGGACTCGATTCCAGGACCCCGTGATCATGCCCTGCCACTGAGCCATGCAGGCGTCCCGGCCCAGTGCATTTTGAATGAGTTTTGCAATGTCAGAATGCAGTGACTGCTCTGTTCTCTTCTCTCTCTGCTCCTCACCACTTTCAGCTTTTCTTTCCTTTGCTTTTACCCCTTTTGCATCCACTTCCTCTCATGCCCTTCCCACTGCTTGTTTCTCTACTTTCCTTCCTGTTCCACGCATTTAAAAAGAGATCTGGCAAAGAGCAAGTTTCAGAGTGCCAATATTCTCTGATGGCCTTTCTGGCTACTTTTATTTCTTGTTTATACGGCAATCTTTGAAATTATCTGCTCCCTTTAAATTAGAGGATTTACATTTATTTAAAAACAATAAAGCACAAAATAAAACGGTTGGTTTGATTATTTCATAGCTCTATAAAGACAATAAACCATAATGTATAGATCTTAGTACCTCTCAGTGATTATGGGCTGACACACTGTAGTTGCTTATTTAAGTTGACGAACAAATGAAACAAGTGTATTATCTAATTATGTCCATCTTGTTTCAAACAACAGATTAAGAGTTTATTCTCTACATAAGATGATCTTGGTATTCTCGACATTGGTGATCATTTGGCTCCTGCCGAGCCACCCAGGGATCCCTAAGGCTATACTTATATATAAAACAAATGGGGGATTATTTAAAGCACATTTACTGTAAAGGGATTTTAGAATTCACATATCTTGTGCAGAAATAGATTTAGTGAGACCAGGATGTTTCATACCCCTTATTTGGTAATACAAAGTCATATGTAATCTAATTTAGGCAATTTTGCTAGATTTCTCTACATAGATGTTTTCTTCTTAATCATAGCTTTTCACATTTCTTTTGTTTTTAGAGTATATTTCTCTCCTTGTCAGGTTTTTATTTATAGTAATTTATCGTGTCACCAGTAAATATTTCTGTATTTTGTGGTGTCTTTAGTGTCTTAGACAAAACAAATTATTTCTCTGATCTCCCAGAGTAAGGTTTGTTTCTTTCTCATGTATTGCTATAGAGTGCTGTCTGTGGCTTTTATTGCCTTGCATCCAATGTGATTCTTCACTTGGCTTTGAGCTCCAAAACGAAGATTATATTGGTTTTTAACTGAAGGCTAGGATAGTAGAGAGTAACTTTTTGATATTTCTATAAAGAAAAAAATATATAAGTAGCGAACATAAGCAAGATAAAAACCATTCCCTGACTCTTAAAAAATACATTTGTAGAAGCAGAAATATAAACTAGCTGGAGTTTAAAAACTCAAGTTCATCGTCTGCCTAAAATTTGCTCTCTCTTCTTGAGGCATGGGGCTACCGTCTTTCTTGGATTAGGACACATAAGGAATTCAACTGTTAACAGATGAACCACCACTAGACACTGTCCATCATGGTAATCTCAACCCCCATGGCCAATATTCACTATAATTGGTAGCCATGAGTCCTAGGTCATGTCAATGATATATAACTGGAATTTCCAGGGTGTGGCATTTGGCAAAGCTCTTACTTCCCTGATAGAATGAGCCATGACTTGTCTGTAATGGCACTTTAGTCTCACTCTTCCCTACTTATTCCTGCTTGGAATCTGAGGTGATAGCTAAAAGTAGAGTCGTCATCTTGTGACACAAGGTAGTGTGCTAAAGTAAGGTTTACAGGGACTGCATCTCGGATGAAGTCGTTAATCAGCTTCATGGTCTATAGACCACCTCTGGACTTCTTGTCCTGCCAAGTGAAATAAACTCTTATCGAAGCTAATTTTTTTCCCATAATTTGCTGCTAAGTTCAACATTAACCCAAACAGCTCTCTCGCTGGTTAGTTTTTATAGTTTATAGCTTCTGATACTCTTTCCTTATTTTCCTAGTCTATAATAACAGGTTGCTTTCTCTTTGCAAATCAATGCAAAGGATGCATCTTCCAAAGAATATGATACCCTTTATTAAAAAAGAAAAAGTTTGAAAAAAAAAAAGAAAAAAGAAAAAGTCTCACCTCCATTCTTTTTAGTCAGATGAGAAGAAAATGTCAAAACATATTTCCAAGTTCAGCCAAAATAGTTGGCTCTTCCTTCTGTTTTTAACAGAGGTAATGCTAGAAAACATTCCAACAGCACTTGTTTTCCCACTTGCTGTTAAATGGTCCTTTGGTAAACACAACTCTCCTGAACCTTGGAGATGGTGTGCCTCATTTGGAGTTGGGAAGGGCACAGAGGGGTGAAGCTCAGCCCATGGCCATGTCTCTGTGGGGTAAGATCACCGCAAATGGGCCCAGGGAACTTAGTATAACTCGCTTATCACAGCAGCTCCTTGGACACTATGACAAGGCAAGGCATGAGTTAAGAACCCAGAGAGTAGAATTTGACTGAAGCTGTCGACAATGCTATCCTTTTATGATGGGGACCCCTTTCAGACCCTTGCGTTTGGTCCTTCCTCTCCTATCAAGCCCACTGAGCTGATATTTTTCTTTCATTTCCACCACTCTTGACCCCTCTGTGAAGCATTGCTTTGTGTACGTACCTCAGGTTCCTGAAGTGAACTTCTGTCTTAGCTGTTCTAAGTAAACAGAGTCCAGTCTCCTGACATGTAGCTCTTGCTGTTTGGGGCAATGGGGGAAAAATGAAGTAATGAAAATGATTTCTATTTTTTCTGGTTTCTGATTCATGTTAAATTGTGTTCCTTTTCATCATCGTGTTTTACTCTTTGTGTCAAAGAACAGGTTCATTTTGGTAAAAAAAAAAAAAAGAAGAAGAAGAAAGAAAAAAAGAAAAAAAAACCAGGTTAAAGATGGCATTTTAACAGAAAAATTATTCAGCTCAAAGTTATTTCTCCCTATAAAGGCATCCTGTGCTATCTGGAAGTTTAAAATAATTATAACGTGACTTGTAGCATGAGTGGGAGCCTTCACGTTCTGATCTGTTGATCTGTACTGTATAAAGTGAGCATCTCCAATTCCCTCTCCCCTTCACCCTGCAAATCACCACTATATCAAGAAATTGATCTTTTTTATATTAGTACATTTTTATTTTTTTATTTATTTATCTTTTGTTTTTTGTTTTTGTATATTAGTACATTTTTAAATGACCATCATGCTTTGGTATATAACTATGCTCTGCTATAGTTAAGAAGATGTACACTAAAAGCAGGAGGTGGTCTTTGCCTTGATTTTTGGGGGCCTAATACAAGTTTTATGCCAAATTCCTACGTACTTCCTAAAGATTGTGGTTTTAAAAAGGATGTAATAAGTTTTTTGAGGGAATGTCAGTCATGTACACTTTACTGTTTTAAATTTGTGGAGTGTCTCATTTTATGTTCTGGGTTTATAGAACTGAATAATGTATGAGGTATCAGAGCCCTTTGAGATCAGCTAGTCTAACCCCCTTAGTACCCAGATGAGAATATTGAGACATCAAGACCCACATAACCAATTTTGATGTCACGATGCCCTCTATCAAATGGAAAACAATGTCAAACACCAACCCTCCACACCATGCCTACCATAAATCACTGGTATGAGAGTAAATTTGACAAAAGCCTTTGAATTACTGAATTAGGGAATGATATCTAGTAGGCCTCTTGGGTTTTTAAAGTCACACAGATTTATATTCTCTATATAAAAACAGAAAAATATGTAAATAAAATATTTTAAAATATTTCTAACCCCACATCCCTAAAATCACAAACATACATTCAGCACCTGAAAATAACATATATTATATGATATAGAATTAAGACAATCTGCATTTAATAGTATAGTCAAACATCAGTTACTTGGATATAGCATTTATTTATATAGATAATTTTTCAAAAGGATGTGTTTCCATTTATTTTGCTAGAGATTCTCTTTCTTAGTATATTATCTATCCTTAATATATTACTCAACCTGGCTTTTATATGTATTACCTGAAAATATAGCAGTCAAGTAATTGGATACATGATCTGAGGTTGAAATGCTTAGTACATGGAAAAATAAAGTGTTTTTTTTTTTTAAGGCTTTATAAAGGTCTTAAAAAAAAAAAAAACTTCAACAAATTGTGTTTTACAGTATAAGACCTAAAAAGTCCTATTAGTGACACTTGAAGTTTTATAGTAGCTGCTACTTGCCAGTGATCATTAAGTGAATAAAGCATCCATCAGTGGTATGTAAATCAGACCTGTTCTAAATCATCCTGCTCAATCTGTTACCAGAGGTGAGCTAAATGAACATTTTAGGAACATCTATAAAAATTTAAGACCAGGAGCAGGAATGATTTTCTCAATCTATTTAATAGTCAGTACTGATAGAAGTCTTACAAGAAAAATTTTGTCATTTTTTTACATTTTGCATGGCATTTGATCTAAACAAGTGCATTTCTTCTTGCAAATGCCCTGGCTTTAATACAGAGTAAATTTTCTTTCCTTAAACAGACTACTTTTATGAGTGAGAATGGTGTTCACCTGGCACACAACTGCCTCTGTGCTCAGGTTACTTTTCCTTATTCAGACTTCTTCTACTCTACCCCTATACCCATCCCTGGCATCCCAGTGCTCTCACACACTTTTGATTTTTGTGGAAGGCCCTTATCAGGTCCCCATAAATTTCTGTTTACTTCTAACCCAGAACAGATTTTGTAGGATTTTGAAATTAAGCTCCTCATGCTTGCCTAGTCTGGATGGTACACATATCTAACTTTGCAGATTTTGAGAGAAGGCCTCTTGGACAATGAGGTAGGATGGCTCACACTTCCTACTGAGAAGTTACAAGTCTCTGTTTTGTTTTGTTGGACTTTTCCATCACAAAACACCTGGGTTTCCTTCTTAGCTGTATTTTAAAGACATTCTGAATAGAAACTAGACTAGTCCTAACCATTCTTAGATCATTTGCTTAAACTTTCAGAAGTGATATCATTTGTTTTCATTTATTTTCACCAAATAATCATTTTTTTTCTTCTTTACATTTCTCTTCTCCCATTTCCCATATTTTGTACCTTTTCCTCCCCTAACAAAATCCCTCACGTTCTTCACCTTTTCTGTCCACCAGACTTCAGAAGGAAAGATGGAATATCTTGTCACCAGTTCTTAGAGAGTAGAAATCACTGGGTCAGCTAGGTCCTTTCCAATTAACACTCCAAATTACATTTGTGAGGTGTGAGCTTCAGTGCTATGTTCTCTGCTGTCAGACCTGGTAAAAATATTCCATCAAAAATAGCCTCAGAGATTCACATGACCTTGGGTATCATTGAAGATGTAAATGCTTTTTAAAGTGTTTAGAAAGAAATGACAAAATGCTTCTCTGACTAGAGCTGAAACCAGTAAATCATGATTTTATTTCATTCCCTTATTGTGATTTTTTTTTTTTTTAACTTGGGGTAGGAGGGAGGAAAGAGCCCATTCCCAGGACAAGCAAGAAATGACAACTGTGATTATCAGGAAGAAAGAAAAAAAGAGCATGCATACAAGAGAGAGAGGGGAGAAAGAAAGAAAGAGAAAGAAAGAAAGAAAGAAAGAAAGAAAGAAAGAAAGAAAGAAAGAAAGAAAGAAAGAAGAAAGAAAGAAGAAAGAAAGAAAGAAAGAAAGAAAGAAAGAAAGAAAGAAAGAAAGAAAGAAAAAGAAAGAAAGAAGAAAGAAAAGAAAAAAAAGAAAGAAAGAAAGAAAGAAAGAAAGAAAGAAAGAAAGAAAGAGAAAGAAAGAAAGAAAGAAAGAAAGAAAGAAAGAAAGAAAGAAAGAAAGAAAAGAAAGAAGGAAGGAAGGAGAGATTCAAGCATGAAGCACTTCCAGTTTATAAGAGTAGTTTGGAATCACAATTTAAAAGTGAAATGATGCTTCAACGTGGATGGAACTGGAGGGTATTATGCTGAGTGAAGTAAGTCAGTCAGAGAAGGACAAACATTATATGTTCTCATTCATTTGGGGAATATAAATAATAGTGAAAGGGAATATAAGGGAAGGGAGAAGAAATGTGTGGGAAATATCAGAAAGGGAGACAGAACGTAAAGTCTGCTAACTCTGGGAAACGAACTAGGGGTGGTAGAAGGGGAGGAGGGCGGGGGGTGGGAGTGAATGGGTGACGGGCACTGGGTGTTATTCTGTATGTTAGTAAATTGAACACCAATAAAAAATAAATTAAAAAAAAAGTGAAATGAAAAAAAAAAAGTGAAATGTTTTCCTCACAAATAGGCAGAATGTTCTATGGAGTAATGAAGGGGAGTAGAGTATCCTGTAGCTGTTGGATTGAATCACATTACTCTGTTGCTTTATCACTTTGAGGAAGTATTAGCCAGATATCTTCTGTATGTCCTTGTAAAACCAGAATCTTTTTCTTACTACTACTGGGGAAAAAAATTAGAGAAGGTTGTATATCCAAACATAGAAGAAAAAAACCCAATATGCATGCATTTATTTAAATCTTACAAATCGTCATATATTTGTAACAGGTCCTCAGATTGATCTGCATGTGATTTTTTATGTATTTCACTCTTGTGCCCCTCTGGGCCTTTGCAAATACTATTTTCCTTCTGACATGGCCTCTTTTCTTTGATGTCTTGGGTGTTCTTTCTCTTTCTTAGAGACCGCATTCAAGCATTTTAACATCTGTGAAAGCCTTCCTTCCCTCCCTTCAATAAATATCCTGCACACTCATTTTCCTGGACTGCCATAGATTGTTATATAAATCTCTATCAAAGATTGTTTACTGCATACTCTAATACTTTTTAATGTATTCAACTCCCTACACCGACACCACGCTCCACAAGATCAGCCTACATCTTATTTTTCTTCCTGTGTTCATATTTCTAGCATATATCACACATTTAATAAATGATTTATTGAATGTCTACATATAGACATATAATTCAGTTGTATTATGTGCCCTTTTATATGCAAGCGTGTATGTATACATATACACATATAAGAGGCAGTAGAAAGAGGATACTAAGACAAATGTGAAAATACAAAGATATATAGAATATGGAAGGACAAAAGGGATACATATGAATAATTTTTGGTACATCATCATTGCTTAACTACAGCTTGTAAAAATCTATTATGACTCAAAGCAGAATGTGGTAGTTGAGAACCATTGTAGCATCAGGTTCATATTCCGTTTCTTAGAAAATTAAATTTCTCTAAAATCAAGGAACTAAATATTTAATTTTTCCAGTCAAACATACTTTTTTTTTTTTAAATGCTGGTGCTATAGTTTGTTACCACTGTTTCTTCTTAAATTCTATAGCCCACTGTTTATATTATATTTGGTTGGATGTTCTGCTCTCTTAAGCTGCTTTTATCCTATTTCCTCTGATGTTAGTAGTTATCAGGACTCTTCATCTATTCGATGAGCTGTGCACCTTACGTAGAATAGGTACCACGAAGTTAACATGCAATACGTCAAATTTCATTCTGAACTAGGAAAAATACCTTTGACCTTGTTCCTGTGTAGTACTTAGGCCATTTATATTAGTTTAATAATTGGTCTTTTTTTTTTCTACCTTTGTTCAAATGTTCAAATGAAACAATATTTTAATGGAGATATATATTTATCAGTTCTAATGGTTATTCTTATTGTGTCTTGATTGTCAGACTAATTCTTTAGGAAAATTGTTTTCAGATATTCTCTCCCACGATCCTTTTATCTGTTTATTCAGAGAATGTATATTGAACACCTCATCTGGTATAGGCAGCATGCTAGGAACTAAGGAAGTATATATGGAAGTCCAGTCCTTACATACCCAAGAGATTGCTCTCCTTCGGGTCCCAGGCTCACAGGCAAGCAACTACACATATAAAGTATGATACCACTTAGGAGAGAATGTTAGTCAAGATTTCCTAGAGGAATTGATTATTTCATCATCATGGTGTTTTTACTTACAGAGCATCCTGTATCTATTAGATGATGTTCTTTCCAGTAGTGTTATCACTCATATTGTGAAGGACAAAAGCTGGTGGAAGAATGAGAGAAGGCTGAAATAATGATTTAATTATACCATTAAAATCAGGTGCTTTTTCATGTATTTAGTATCTGACTTTATTATTCAAATGTCTTCCTGGTAACCTGTAGGAGTTTTAGATAAGTTGTTGAAAATTTGGAAAACCACTTTTAGAAAACTGATGAAGCTATTGTATCACTAGCTATAGGTATAGTTATAGCCATCTAATATATCTACATGCACATGCGTATGCCCGTACATGCAGATGGATATTTATGCAAAATGTTATTGATTATAATACAGAAAATGAAATCAACATGTGCTTAGTTATATATATTGGCACTGACATACATTTTTTAAGAGAAAACAAAATAACATGAGCACATGTGCATAATATGCACACTCATATACACATATATATCTGTGTACATACATACAGGTCAATACCTAGAAGCTTTTTTATTTTTAGCCCTGGCCATGTATGAGTTTTTTTATTGATTTATAGAAATCATATTCCAATGCTGAAATGCTCTGAACTTCTTTGGCCTGGTCAGTTACTGTCTGATAATAATTTAATCATACCTTGGGCTATCTATGAAGTTTAATTTTGCATTATATTGTTTATTAAAATCAATGTTAAACAGATCCAAGGCCAAGGAAAATCTCTTACTTATGTTCTTTCCAATATTTGAGAGAAGTGAATAACAAGCTAAAACAATATAGAAAGATTACTGAGATATACAAAGTTATGTGGTCCTGGAAATAGTCAAATTTTGGGGGTATATTGTGTTCTACAAGATACTTGTTTTCTATGCATAAATTGTGTTAATGACCAGCACTCCGTAAGATATCCAAGTGTAACCTATTCTGAGTGTAGAATATTTTAATTGTAATGTTCTGATCTATGGATGTTGGTTGGTACATGCTTAATGGTGTTTTAAAGGGAATGGTTTTATTCTGCTCACATATCGTTCTTTTTCCATTTTGGTCTCCAATCAGGAAAACAGACTTCTCACAAATTGTTTCACCCCCTTAGCATTGTAATGCTCACTAAGAGAACAGAGGGTGGCCCAGCTGAAGAATGGGGTTCATTGAGGAGTTCACATTTAGAGGCAGGTTTATGTCATAAAGCAGCCATTATGAGTATTACAGTCAGGGATCAGAGGCTCTAGTTTGAATCAATGTAAAGATAAAGTCTAAGGCACAGCCAGAGGGGCCTGGAATAATATGCTGATATCTCAGGCCACATCAGACAAAAATAGCATGAGAAACAAATCAGTATTTACAGTGGATCAGAGTTATCATCAGGCACTTGAAATATACACGAAGGAGAAATAGCATTGATAAGAAATTCTCTATTGGTCATTATCAATAGCTATGGATAGTCAAATATATAATAAATTAAAATTTTAAAAGATTTGTTTATTGAGAGAATAGAGCACACACATGAGAGAGAGTGAGCACAGATGCACACAGAGAGGGAGAAGTGGACTCCCTCCTGAGCAGAGAGCCCTGATGTGGGGCTTGATCCCAGGACCCTGAGATCATGACCTGAGCCGAAGGTAGACACTTAACTTACTGAGCCACCCAGGCACCCCATAAATTAATTTTAAATCAGATTTGTAGATGTTTAACCAAACTTTACACTTAACTGTGACATATAAAAATGTTTGGAATGGATGGTCTCCATTTTTTATTAGAATTGGTGGTGCTCATGTAAACCACTTTGTTTTATTTTTAAAAAATATTTTAAAATATTTTTATTTTTATTTTTTTATTTAATAATAAATTTATTTTTTATTGGTGTTCAATTTGCCAACATACAGAATAACACCCAGTGCTCATCCCGTCAAGTGCCCCCCCTCAGTGCCCGCCACCCATTCACCCCGATCCCCGCCCTCCTCCCCTTCCACCACCCCCAGTTCGTTTCCCAGAGTTAGGAGTCTTCCATGTCTCCTTTCTGATATTTCCTACCTATTTCTTCTCCCTTCCCCTCTATTCCCTTTCACTATTATTTATATTCCCCAAATGAATGAGAACATATAATGTTTGTCCTTCTCCGATTGACTTATTTCACTCAGCATAATACCCTCCAGTTCCATCCACGTCGAAAAAAATGGTGGGTATTTGTCGTTTCTAATGGCTGAGGAATATTCCATTGTACACATAGACCACATCTTCTTTATCCATTCATCTTTTGATGGACACTGAGGCTCCTTCCACAGTTTGGCTATTGTGGACATTGCTGCTAGAAACATCATGGTGCAGGTGTCCCGGCGTTTCACTGCATCTGTATCTTTGGGGTAAATCCCCAGCAGTACAATGGCTGGGTCGTAGGGCAGGTCTATTTTTAACTCTTTGAGGAACCTCCACACAGTTTTCCAGAGTGGCTGCGCCAGTTCACATTCCCCCCAACAGTGCAGGAGGGTTTCCTTTTCTCCGCATCCTCTCCAACATTTGTGGTTTCCTGCCTTGTTAATTTTCCCCATTCTCACTGGTGTGAGGTGGGATCTCATTGTGGTTTTGATTTGTATTTCCCTGATGGCAAGTGATGCTGAGCATTTTCTCATGTGCATGTTGGCCATGTCTATGTCTTCCTCTGTGAGATTTCTCTTCATGTCTTTTGCCCATTTCATGATTGGATTGTTTGTTTCTTTGGTGTTGAGTTTAAGAAGTTCTTTATAGATCTTGGAAACTAGCCCTTTATCTGACGTCATTTGCAAATACCTTCTCCCATTCTGGAGGCTGTCTTTTAGTTTTGTTGACTATATCCTTTGCTGTGCAAAAGCTTCTTATCTTGATGAAGTCCCAATACTTCATTTTTGCTTTTGTTTCTTTTGCATTCATCGATGTATCTTGCAAGAAGTTACTGTGGTCGAGTTCAAAAAGGGTGTTGCCTGTGTTCTCCTCTAGGATTTTGATGGAATCTTGTCTCACATTTAGATCTTTCATCCATTTTGAGTTTATCTTTGTGTATGGTGCAAGAGAGTGGTCTAGTTTCATTCTTCTGCATGTGGATGTCCAATTTTCCCAGCACCATTTACTGAAGAGACTGTCTTTCTTCCAGTGGATAGTCTTTCCTTCTTTATCAAATATTAGTTGTCCATAAAGTTGAGGGTCCACTTCTGGGTTCTCTATTCTGTTCCATTGATCTATGTGTCTGTTTTTGTGCCAGGACCACACTGTCTTGATGACCACAGCTTTGTAGTACAACCTGAAATCTGGCATATGATGCCCCCAGCTATGGTTTTCTTTTTTAAAATTCCCCTGGCTATTCGGGGTCTTTTCTGATTCCACACAAATCCTAAAATAATTTGTTCTAACTCTCTGAAGAAAGTCCATGGTATTTTGATAGGGATTGCATTAAACGTGTAAATTGCCCTGGGTAACATCAGGAATAAGACAGGGATGTCCACTCTCACCACTGCTATTCAACATAGTACTAGTAGTCCTAGCCTCAGCAATCAGACAACAAAAAGACATTAAAGGCATTAGAATTGGCAAAGAAGAAGTCAAACTCTCCCTCTTTGCCGATGACATGATACTCTACATAGAAAACCCAAAAGACTCCACCCCAAGATTGCTAGAACTCATACAACAATTTGGCAGCGTGGCAGGATACAAAATCAATGCCCAGAAATCAGTAGCATTTCTATACACTAACAATGAGACTGAAGAAATAGAAATTAAGGAGTCAATCCCATTTACATTTGCACGCAAAAGCACAAGATACCTAGGAATAAACCTAACCAGAGGTAAAGGATCTATACCCTCAAAACTATAGAACACTTCTGAAAGAAATTGAGGAAGACACAAAGAGATGGAAAAATATTCCATGCTCATGGATTGGCAGAATTAATATTGTAAAGTATTTTTTTTAAATAAGATTATTTATGTATTCATGAGAGACACACAGAGAGAGGCAGAGACATATGCAGAGGGAAAAGCAGGCACCTCAGGGAGCCCAATACGGGACTCTGGGATCGCACCCTGAACTAAAGACAGATGCTCAACCACTGGGCCACCCAGGCATCCCACAAAACATACATTTAAAATGCAAGATTAATGGTAAAAAAGTCACATTGCTTTGGCTGATGACTAGCTTCAATTTTGGATGATAATTGATATGAAATAATGGGGATACAAAAAGAGAGAGGGCTAGCAATCAGAGTTTAGATATCTTCCCTATATATGGGCAATTCTCACACTAATGTTTTTGTTCTTTTTTTTTCTCATACTAATGTTCTCACATTTTTTTCTATTTCACGTAATGTTAGGAAAAAAAAACTTTGAAAAATTTTGAAATAGGGTAAAAGATTACCAGGTACCCTATCTAATATCCCAGATTATCCATGTTTCGTTATATTTGAGCTACTTTAAAACTCTATAAATTGTAGAAAATTGATAGGAATGCCAATGACTACTTTCCATAGAAATGCAAATAGATGTGTCCAACTGGAGTATGATTTGTTCCCCACACACTAGTTTTGAATTCTTAACCAATTCATTTCTTGGGAAAACATTCCTGATTTCCTGTGTGTGTGTCTGTGTGTGTGTGTGTGTGTGTGTGTGTGTGTGTGTGTTTACTCTGACTTATCTTTCAAACTAGTTTTAACAGCTTAGTTTTAACTTGACCTGGTTTTTTACTGGCTAACTAAACAGTTAAATGAAATATTTGAAATATGTTCAATTTATGTTTTGTTGAGACTCATTATTTTAAAATATATCTGATGATGAACAGAAAATATTTAAGATCTGTTATGAAATATATATACATGTCTTCAACTTTCAACAAATTATGAACAGCTATTATGTGCCACAACCTTTTAAAATTTTATGGTTTCATGGAGCTTATTTTCTAATGAGAGAGACAATAAAAATGTGAATATATAGCATAATTTCATTTAGTAATAAGTTCAGTGAGGGAAAGTAAAGGAGGATAGGAAGATAGCAAGTGTCAATAACATTATGAAAGTCTTTGAAGTGGGGAAAAAAGAGATTACTGAGAGTCCTATCTAGGGTATTCTTCCAAGTAATCTCTTCCTTTCATTGCCTTTTAGCTAATTTACAACTCTAAAATGTAGAAAATTGCCAATGATAAAAATTGCACTCATAAAAATGCAAATAAATTGTATGTGGCAGGATGCTATTGATCACTGCCCTGTGGATAGACTGTTTGGCACCTATTTATAAATTTATTTCAGGACTCCTTATTGTGTGTATCTGTATGATCATTTAAATTTTCCTTTGAACTTCTTATAATGTTTTGCTGCCCCCCCACACCAATTAATGGATTAGATGGAATCTTTGGCATGTTATTATATTTTATATATATATATATATATATATATTTTATATTTTTTAGGAATGTCTTGATTTTACTTTTTTTTTTTTTTTTTAGGGGTAATGGGGGCAGCGAGCCATGGCTTGAGAATATCCCTGAGCAAAGATCTGCAAGAAATGTGGTGGGTTAAAAAAAAAAAAAAAAAAAAGAAATGTGGTGGGTTATATGAATATCTAGGGAAACAACATTGAAGGAAGAAAGTAGAAAGAGTCTAAAGTAGAAAGAATTAGGCATGTTTGAGGAAGCATCAAGAGTCAGTTGGAAGAGATGTAAGCCATAAAAAACAGAGGTAGGAGGTGGCTTGAGAGAGGTGAGCAGCAGGGCGGCAAGTCAGCCATTGGATGTCCACATGAAGAATTGGTATTTTCTACCTGTGATAGGATGGAGCAGGGGAAGGATTAGATTTTACCTGCCTTTTAAAAAGATCTCGGAGGATGCTGTGCTGGAAATAGATTTCAGATAAGAATAGTGGAAGAAAAAAGCTCCCTAGGGAGGCTATGTTTGTATTTTGCAAGAACAGTAGTTGTGTCTTATACTAGGGTGGTAACAAATGAAAAGAGGTGTTCTGATTTATGGTACATTTTGAAAGAAAGGCCCACAGTGTTAAAAAATTGGATGTGGTATGAGAGGGAAAGAAAACAAAATGTGACAGTGTTTCCTAAATGTTTAGATTGAGTCACTAGGTGAATGATGGCGATCTTTATTGATTAACAGAAGACCGATGAGGGGGAAAAAAAAAGTTCGAGAGTGGCTTCAAGCACTGTTCTGGCTATGTCCAACTTGGGATATGTATTAGACTTCCAAGGGTAGAGATAGGTAAGTAAACAGACACCTGAGCCTGGAGCCCTGGGCAATGACATCCAGGTTAGAGGGGGGCAAATGTGGAAATCAATAGCATCTACCAGAAGTGTAAAGCCATGGGGATGAAAGAGGTGACCCAGGGAGTGGATACTGAGAATGGAGAGAAAAAGGCAAAGGATCCTGAGAAGGAGCTAACAACACAGGAGGAGGACCGACAGGAGCGTGCGGGGCCCAGGCTGCTGACTGAAGCAGGTGTTTTGAGAATGGGGAGGAAATCAATTGTGTCATCACTGCTGAGAGGTCAGGACATACTGGCAAGGGGAACATTCTTGGCTGCAATCACAAGAGCTCTCCCCTGCTTCTCGGTACTGCTATTTCGATGGAAGTACAACGTGACTGACTATTGAGAGCAGTTGGGGAGGTGGATGGGCGACACTTTCAGTGAGTTTTGTGACGCAGTGAATGAGAAAAAGAGAGGAGCTGGGAGGAGGGTGAGAATTAAGAGTGGTTTTCTGGGATCCCTGGGTGGCGCAGCGGTTTGGCGCCTGCCTTTGGCCCAGGGCACGATCCTGGAGACCCGGGATCGAATCCCACGTCGGGCTCCCGGTGCATGGAGCCTGCTTCTCCCTCTGCCTGTGTCTCTGCCTCATTCTCTCTCTCTCTCTGTGACTATCACAAATAAATAAAAATAAAAAAAAAAAAGAGTGGTTTTCTTCCTTAGATGAGAAATCTTGCAACATGTTTATATGATGACAAGAATAGTCACAGCGGGCACACTGATGATACCAGAGGAATGGGGCGATGATGAATGATAAACTGAGAGAGGCGTGCTGATTAGAGTGGGCATTTAAAACAGATTGAATGAGGAACAGTGCTGTCTCATATGGGAGCAGGTGGCTGGTGAAAAGTGGAGGTAAATATTGTTAAGAGTGGTCACGGAAAGGAACTGAATAACCAAGGTGTTGGATGGGTAATACGGTTGAAATTATTAGCCATTAAAATCACAACCAAAATTGTGCCGGGGAGAGAAATAGTGAACTGGATAATATAATTTTCAAGAAAGGAGGCATTTGGAGATTACTAGATAACCACAAAAGCATATGGCGTCTCAATCCTTTTAGGAAGGACATGGCATTTTGAAGAATAAGGAAGACATCTACGTTAGCCCAGGCTCCTTGGTAAGAGAAATGTTGGAATAATCTGCACTGGAGGCATAGAAGATTGAACAAAATGGTGAAGGGAGCATGCAGAGTGTGGGGATAGCATAGGGTTCACTGATGATGACTCACATACATTCCAGAGGGCGTAGCAGAAGGGTTTGGAAAATGCAGAGTGTGGAGTGCCACGTGTATTTAGCTTAGTGGCTTGAGAAATGGGAATAAAGACCTGTTTGAAGAGGGCCAGTTATTGGTAGAGTGAACCTATGCCTGCTTCCATTTATGCTTGTTGGTAATTCTTAATATTGTTTCCTCCACTTTTCAAAGTGGACTTGATTCGGAAGACAAAGTATGAGATCACTCTATTTACAAATAAGTGAGGTAAGCAGGAATAAAAACCTAATGGGATTTGTGCTGTTGTTTTTTTTGTTTTGTTTTGTTTTGTTTTGTTTTATTGTTTGTTTGGGAAATAAGGGGTATCAGCTGTAATTAGAGTTTCCCTTTTATAACTGGTCCTGTTAAAGTAGTGGGTTTGCTGATCAAACTGACAGTGCCAACACTCACTGGGGTGTTACCCCAGTAAAAGCACATGGGGTATTGAGGTGGCTCTTATGTGCTGCAATAGATAATATGGGCACATGTGGTGAGGGCAAAGGAAGTAATATTACTAGGATTTAGTGAAAACTGGACAATTAATATTAAGCTTTTAAAGTGATTTGTCTATAAGATTCATTTTTCAGGTGTTTATCTTAAATATCCTATTTTATAAATGCAGATTATAATGGTTTGAGCAGTAACTCTCCAAATTCATGTCTGCCTTGAACCTTAGAATATGACTTTATTTGGATATTCATTCCTTCCTATGCACTTCAATAGGAAGAGGTCTTACTGGATTCAATGGGCCCTAAACTCAATGACAGCATCTTTATAGGAAAAATAAGAGGGGGGTTCAGAGACAGAGGCATATAGAAAATAAAGCCATGTAAAGACATAAAGAGAGAAGAAAACCACATGAAGACAGGGGAGAAGATTTAGCTTGATGTTGTTATAAGCCAAGGAACGCAGGAATTTCTGGTAGCTTCCAGAAGCCAGGAAAAGTCAAGTAAATATTCTTCCCTAGAGCCTTCGGAGGGAGCATGGCCTTAGAGATGACTTGATTTTGTACTTCTAGTCCCCAGAATTGGGAGAAAATAAATTCCTGTTGTTTGAAACCTCCCAGTTTGTGGCAATTTGTTATGACAGCCCTAGGAAACTAGTACAGAGACTAAGAACTATTTTTTTAAAACCAAATTATTTGAATTTGTCTCCCTTTTGAGACATCCTTTTTGTTTCAAGGAGAACATCCTTTTGTGTTCAAGGAAAAAGACAATGATCTTATTTTCATACCTTTAAAGAAATTGCCAAACTGTTACTGTGAATGCAGTTTCCTTATCACTTTGCTTTTCTTAAGGAAAGTGATGTATGGTGTAAATATGGCGTATGGTTGAGGGAATTCAATATATCAATTAGGTTTCTTTCAGAGGCATATTTAAAAGTAAAGAAACTCATGGTCACTAATTCTTATTGAATAAACACTATACTGTGGAATCTTAGATAAACTAAAAGCGAAATACTATAGAAGAGGGATATTTTGTTAATCCAAACATCAAATGGAATTATAGTATGTATAAGAAAATAAGTTTGGAAGTTCCAGTCCTAAATTATTATTTTAAAGATTTTATTTATTTATTCATGAGAGTCACAGAGAGAGGCAGAGACATAGGCAGAGGGAGAAGCAGGCTCCCTGCAGGGAGCCTGATGTTGGACTCGATCCCAGGACCCCGGGATCACACCCTGAGTCAAAGGCAGATGCTCAACCACTGAGACACCCAGGTGTCCCTCTAGTCCTAAATCAAACACTATTCCTTACCACAGGTAAGTAAGGATAACAGAGAGGTTTCCTTTAATTACAAGAATACTTGCTTCTAAAAATCAGAGCTTACTCACTTATCAGGGGGTGGAGTTCTTGGGGCTATAATCAAGTATATTCAAGAGCTTAGGCAATTTAGTATGCTAGATGTCAATCAAATCAGGAGAAAACACAGAAATTTAAAATATGCCAATGCTAGAGGTGACATAATGTAGTTATCAAGAAAAATTAGATTCCTGATGTGTTTCAGTCCCTTTAGCATGCAACCACATGTGTCTGAATTCAACGGATATGACAAATTACCGAGGGCAGTAAAATTAAGCAAAATAAAAAAAATAATTAATGATATATGAAATGTCAGGAAAGTCACCTTGCTAAAGTAGCAGCAAGTTGGGGGTTAGTGTCAAAAGTGGAAGGGAGGAACCTTTCCTTGACCAGACATTTCGGTGTTTCCTCGGGCAATGACTTATTGATAGGATATTATTAATAGGACATAGAGTAAAAATAGTTCTCAGAATGTTCTTTGAAAATATAACTACATTTTTTGGGGGGTCCCTTAACTCCATTTTGAGCTTTCTAATGTACAGTCACAGAATAATCTGAGAGTTAAGATCATGATATCTTGTTAGGTAGTGAATTCCTATAGCCTAACTAATGTATTTATGTGAATATATGTTTTGTAAACTGGCATGTTCAGTTTACAAAATACTCATTATCATTATCATCATATTTACAACAGCTAGAGATAAAAGTGGATAGACTCGATTCAACAATTCCAAATGACCTATTCACTCTGACTCATTTTGGATTGTAAAAAACCCAGAAGAAATATTGCCCAATAATTCTGTTGAAAATGTATTTGATAGCAAACCATGGGGCACAGTTAGAGGAAGAACTGGTGAAGGGAACAAGGGAGCAATGGAGAAAATGAGAACTGATAAGATTCATCCTATGCTCTGTATTCCCCAGTATTTCTCATTTAACAGTAAATTAATTGGTATTTTAGGAAGTTTTCTCACATTCTTAAGAAAAATACCACCATATTTATGTGTCGTGGCATCCTTTCATACTCAGTTAAAGATGTAAATGAATTCTATTCTAAATTACAAGGAAGTCCTACAGCACTTCCTCTTAGCATATGTTGATACATTAAACAAACCACGTATTATTTTATAAATATCAGTTTCCTCAATAGTACAACTCCACAAACTTTTTCTGCTTTCCTTTACTTTTTATTCACTATTTAATTAATGCAACAAGTATTTCTTGACCACTCTTTAAGTACATGTCATTCTTCCAGGCTGATGGAATACTAATAAAGATTTCTGTCCTCTGGATCCTGGATCCCTGAGTCACAGGATGGAGAAGGCCCCAATGGGAGGGCACCCCAGTGTGTTTCAGACATTACCAAGTAATAAGCTGTATTGTAATATTTTGGGGTAGTTTATTATAATAATGTAGCATAGCCTACTCTGGTTAATATATGGATGAAAAAGAATTTGTAAAAAAAAAAAAAAAAAGGAAAAAGAAAAAGAATTTGTAATTCTATAGTTTTAGAACCATTCAGATTTTCATCTAAATGTGAGAAGGTAATAAAAAATGTCCTAAGGTATACTAGATGTAAAAATGTAGCTAATAAACTAAAATGGATCTGTGCAATACATACTTCAAATACCTTAAATGCCAGTAATGAAGAAGAGGAAAAGGAAGAGGAGATAGTTACATAGGGAGAATGCTCACAAAATATGAAATAAAATCCATTTATTGAGTCACTGAAGAAGGAAATGCTGAACCACAAAGCCACAGGAAGGTCATGGATATAGTAAGAGCCTAAAAATACCTGGGAACAGTGAGTCTGCTGTCAACAAAATATGCTTAACATATTCTTAACTCCTTTATCCTATTTTCAGCTCCAATAATATAGCATTAAATTATTTTTGTTACCTCTCAGTTAACCTATATATTCAGTGATTTTTTTTTTCCCATGCAAAAGTCACATACTACAGATACCCCATTTTCCAATTTGAAAAAATTGAAGACTAATTGCTCTGGTTTTAATAATCAGTTCTTTTTTTTTTTTTTTTAATAATCAGTTCTTGATGATCATGTCCCAGTTTGATCTGAGTTAATCAGATAAAAAAAAATAAAGGAGAAGTTCTCAGAAGAGAATGAGTGGATGCTGTTAAAATATCCTCAGAAGTCTGCTCTAGGGCCTTTCATTCTCTTCTACCAAAATTAAATTGGGTTAATCAGAGTATTATTCTTCGTATAAAACCATTCTGAAATAGCTCTATCCACAAGCCTCTCTTATTCTCATTCTAACTCATTCATTCTTCAAACTGAATACCTATGAAAATATAATTTTCAAAATATTTTAAATAATGATCTTATTTTTTTCTCTTTTTCATTGCTCTATAATCATTAAACTAAAGTTGCACTCTAACTTGGGGATTAGCAACCATAAGAATTTCCTCACCAGGTTGTTTACTTGTGCTCCATTACCCTTAGAAAATTTGTCCTGCTTCCATTAGGACTATGGAATTATGCAGTCAACACTTTCAAAGATGGAAATGTTTTTTATATAATTCTCCTATCTAAATGGCCCTAGAAACTCCATGGTCTCAAGTTCAAAAAATTATGACACAGAAACTTCAGTCTCTTTGTTATGGCCTATGACCTCATATGCTTAAGAAATGAAGCAAAACAAATGAAATGACAATAGAACTTTAAACATAAGCCCAAATTCAAATACAGATTTATACAATAACTTATTAGATTGGTTTAGCTCTGAAACTGAATGCTCCCTTTGTTTATGGTTATTCAAAATGAGATTTTGAACTATCAAATGAGAGAAAAATCATGAAGAGAATTGCAAAAAGTCCACTAATAATTATTCAAAACTTATGTCTTACCCTAAGCAAACTTGCTTTATATTGTTGATTATGCAATATTAAATTTTAAAGCACAAACATTTCAGGAAAGGAAAAGTCAATTATGGGAAACGGAGTTTCAAAAAAAAAAAAAAACAACTAAATTTAAAGCAGATGAAAATGAAATCCTACTTTAATTTCAATCAACAAAGTGAAATATCTTCAAAGCAGCTACTCAAAGACGTGAGGGTTTAATATATAACAGTGAAATGAAAGCCATGGTTGATTTTATCAATCTGGCCAGTTTATGTAGGTTCCTTTCTTTCCCACAGTCTTTCTCTATGGTTTTCCAGAATCTATGCCCTTACATGGTAAGAAAAAAACATCTAAAAGAATAAAAAACATTTTTTTTAGAATATAAGTGTATATATATATATATTTAAAATATATTACAAAGAATGGAAGAGTAAAATGCATCCTAAAGAAGTAGTAAGAATGAAAAAAATCCACATTTCACACATCTTTTTTTTGTCTCCGTAGAGGAATAAATTACCTGTTTACATTTGCTTTATCTCCAGGGTGTTACGAGTTCTGTGATTGTTTTCCCAAACTGAAATGAGGCCCCATAATACCAGCCCTTCCCACCCTGTTTAAAACAAACACACATGAACACACCCACAGATAATTAGAAATTTATTTACCATATCTGCATCTGCAAACACTGGCTGGTTGTCAGAGTTGACAAGCCAAGTACAAGTACTGTAGTTAGGGCAGGGGGATGGGCTGCAGGTAGGGGAAGTATTAAAAAGAGAATAGCATTTGCGTCACTATAAGGCTTAAATATAGGGGGTTCGCCTATTTCCTTCACAGGAACGATCACTATGTGTGATTATTTTCTTCATTTATTGGCTTAATGGTTTATCGTCCCACCATCCTGCTAGAAACGTTTAAGCTCCAGGAGGATAAGGACCACAATGCTTCCTGCACCGGCATAGTCACAAAGGAAGGCATTCACATCATTTTTGAATTCACATCTCTCAGCTTACGCTGCAGTTTATCTCTTTTAAGAAGCTTCGTTCCCACAGTTTTCTTCTTTTAGTTTCTCTTAAATGTCATTTTAAAATGTACAATATGGAACAGCTTTACAGAATTCTTATGAAGACAGTAGCGACTTCTTGCATACCCCACACACAGTTTACCCTGAGTCTCTGGTGCTAATATGGTACAACTATCACAATTAATGGACCGATATTAATACACTGTTATCAACTAAAGGTCATATTTTATTAAAATTTCCCCTATTTCCCCCTTATGTACTTTTTCTGTTCTCAGGATCCCATCCAGGGTAACACACTGAATTAGTAGTTATATCCACTAAGACTCCTCTAGGCTGAGACAGTTTGTCAGACTTCCTGGGACAGTTTTGCAGAATGTTAGATGATTTGTAGAATATCCTTAAATTTGGTTTAACTTTTTTCTCATGGTTAGTCTGGGACTGTGTGTTTTGGGGGAGGAAAACCACAGAGGTAGGTACCATATTATTCACATCACATCACATCAAGAGTGCATACTATCGATATAACAAATGGGATGGATTTAAATCTGATCACCTGGCTTGAGGTAGTGTTAGTCATGTTTTTCCACTGTAGGTTGTCTCTGTTGTTTTTTTTTTTTTTTTTTCCTTCTCTTTCTTACTACGATCCTTAGAAGGAGGTCACTATGCACAACCTGTATTTAAGTAATGCAGAGTTATGCTTCATCCCCTTAAAAGCAAAGTATTGACATAAATTATTTGAAATTTTGCATTGGAGATTAGTCATTATTTATAATCATGTGTATCTATCACTAGGGACTAATGGATTTTTTTTTTTTTTTACTTTGGGCTTAAGTGTCAATCATATATATATATTTTTTTTTTTTCTTCCTGTCTCTGGAACTTTATATAACCTCTGGCTGTTGCCTAAATATCCTGCTCACCCTCTCCAGTAAACATAATGGCTGAATTATCTGACTTTGGCTTTCATTTCCTCAGGGAGATACTGTCTTTTTTTTTTTTTTTTTTAGATTTTATTACTTTATTCATGAGAGACACAGAGAGAGAGGTGGAGATACAGGCAGAGGGAGAAGCAGGCTCCATGCAAGGAGCCCGAGGCAGGACTCGATCCGGGTCTCCAGGATCATGACCTGAGACGAAGGCAGACGTTCAACTGCTGAGGCACCCAGGCATCTCAATAGTGTCTTGATCATTGGATAGCTAAAAAATGAAATTCAAAATGAATTTGAAGTTCAAAATTTTATTGTCTAAATTGTTATTTGAGCCATAGTGCAGTAAGATATGTAGACCTGAAAAAAGTCTGAACCTTTTAGACTAACTGATGATATATAAGGTGATGGATAAATTCACACAGGGCTAAAGGATTCACAAATAACTTAAGGAAATGTATATGTTTTTCAAAATAATTACATTATCAACAAAGTAAATGAGCAATTTATGGCTTTGAAATGCCCTGGCATGAATGTAAGCATTCCTAGGATAATAAATAAAAAGTTTGTAATTAATAACTCTATATCCACAAGATAGATACGTTGGAGAATTAAATGAGACCTTTAGTCTTGGGTCATAGAATATAAATATTCTCTAAACTTACTTTTCTTACTGAAAATAAATAATTCCTATTTTATATTGAATTCTTAGTATCGTTTTAACCAACAAAACACTCTTTAGATATACTATCATTTTTAGAAGCCCAATTGTTGGCTTTTTTTCCCCTCTAAATGCGGTAGGATGAACATCCTTATACCTACATTTTATGCAAAGCTGTATCTTTGTTTCAGAATTTTTTAAAATGCAGTTTCTTGGAAAAAAGATTTATTTATTTGTAGTTATGGTCACCATTGCCAAATTTTCAACCAGAAGTTTTCATTCCTATTCACATTTTTGGATAATGTCCTCCACATTGAATTATGTACTTATCTGAACTCCAAGAATTCAGAGTAAACACATTTTGGAGATTTCATGCCAGCTTATAATGCCGCCTTCCCTGTTTTCTTAACATTCTACCTTCTGAGTATTAACATATACTCTGATGTAGTATCTTAAGGGATGATTTTTGATCCAGGATGTAGAGCAATTTCTATTTCTGATTCTTTTAGTTGCAGTCTCCAGGTGACCTTGTCTTGTCCTTTGCTCCCCTTAATGGCTCCCTCCCCAAGCATATGTGCTTCAAACACACTAGTTGTGAAAAGAAATCTCATTTTCACTTGCTGGCCAAAACAAAGCTTTATGTAAATGCAGTTGCAGTTTCATAATAGTAAACTGCTCTAAGAACTAGCATTATTTTTAGGAAAAGAACAAATACATGGAGAAAAGAAGAGATAAATGACAGAATTCCTGAAAGCAAGCAAGCAATGGGACTTAGCCCTTCCTGTCAAAGGATTGTAAGTCGTTGACTTTCATGATGTTCTTTGAATTTCTCTTTATTTTTTTAATTGAGTCTCTCTTTTTGAGTTAAAAATTGAGAAAAAAACTGATTAATTTGTTGATAGATAAACATATGACATTGGAAAGAATAAATTAGTATTGATTTGATCATTCATATTTTTCAATGGCCTAGTTTCATATTCCCAAAAAAGAATACAACTATGGTAATATTGAAATGCAAATAAAATACCTTTTTAGTAACTTAGATGTCATTAGAAAATAATCACCTATGTTTATTTAAAATGTTCTTTATGTTTACATAATATTTTGAATTCACTAGAGAAATTAAATGATTTAATAATACTAGTGGGTGGGCAGCCTAGGTGGCTCAGCTATTTAGCACTGCCTTCGGCTCAGGGCTGATCCTGGAGTCCCGGGATCGAGTCCCACATCAAGCTGCATGGAGCCTGCTTCTGCCTCTGCCTGTGTCTCTGTGTCTCTCATGAGTAAATAAATAAATTCTTAATAATAATAATAATAATTAATAATAATAATAATAATAATAGGTCAGTTTGAATAAATGACAAGAACTTCTTATTCAAAAATATGGTAACTGTTGTCCAAGATTCTTAGCCAGTTTTGGAAGTTTCCAATGTGGGTAGGCTATGCTATTAAGTTAATATGAAATAAAAAATAAATGACTTGTGGTTTACTTGAAATGTTCTAACCCAATTGATCCCATGATATTGACCTTAAGTCTTTTTTCTTCCCCTTCCAAAGGTAAGTGCCTGTTTAGGCATTTGTCCACTGAATATTTATTGAACACTTCATGCAAAGCACTGTGCTGGTCAATTTAAGGGGCAAAAGAATCTGAAATCTACTTATTTGAATGTATATTTATAAACAATTATAATGCAGAGAAGAAACTAAGAGTGTCCTAAGGAATCTGCAAAAACATAGTTTTAAGAGGTAAAAGGAAGAAAGACACAGCTGAGGGAAGGTAGAGGCAAGTTTAGAGACAGTTTTTAAAATATGAATGAGATTTCAAGGTAGAGATAAGTTAAGACAGTAATTCCTGGGAGGATCAATGTTCCAAATACAAGAAAAATGAAAGCAATTCAAGGATGACACCAGGAGCATTCTGTGACTAGTGTATATGGTGAACATAAGGAATACAAGAAGGAAAAAAATAATATAGATAAGCAGGCAATCTTTCATCCTAAGAATACTCTTCAACTTATAACTCAGGTTTAAATAAACGTTTTAAACTAAGAGCCCAACCAAATCTGCCGTACTGCCTGCTTTTGCAAATAAAGTTTTATTGGAACGCAGTGTGGCCGATTAATTTATATCCTGTTCATGGCTAGTTTGACACTGTAATGCCAAAGTTAAGTGGTTGCATCAGAGACAAAATATTTATTATTAAGCTTTGCAAGACTTAACATATTTATAAACTGACCTTTTACAGAAAAAGGTTGTTGAACACTGTCCTGGATTTCTGTGCAAATATTAATGAGGGGCTTGGTATTAGTAGGCAAATAGCTACACATGTGCTAAAGTTTAAAGTTATGGCATATTGAATTCACTATAATAGTATCATAGATTCCTTGGCACACCTCTTACTTTTACAGAATTAAATGCAGAGAATGATTTAGAAGAAGGATAACATAACTGTATTCTGATGCGTTCTCAATTGTATTTGAAGTTCAAAAATATGTCTTCAAAAATGAGAGGATGTTGGATTTTTACTTTCTGGACTGTAGACATCACATAAATGGTATTTTTTTTCCAAGTAGTTGTTTTCTGATGTTATTAATTCAAATATAATAAATGAATATGTGAAAAAAAAAATCACTGCTAGAACTGCTCCCTGTCTCTTCACTCACAGTTTAGGCTAGGACTGTTTTTGAACTCTAGATCCTCTAAGGTATAATTTGCACTGGTTGCTTGTACCCACTTTGAAAGTATATCCTTTCCCCAGTGCCATCAACTCTCTTTTATCAGCAATTCTCACCCTTTTGAAAGTGTTCACTCTTACCATGTGGCAGTGAATCTTATATGTGTTCAGGGGCAGCTAGCAGTGATGCCCTGGAGTTATTTTCTTTGTGATAGAGAGTTATAACTCTTCAGAGCCCATTTCCAAGGTGAACTTGGTTCCTGTGGTTATCCACCTGCCTCCTTTAGAATTGCTTCTAAGTCACGAATGTGATTGCTTCTGAATCCTTCCGAAGATCACTCTGGGTTCTGCAAAGCAGGGTTTAAACACTAAAAACAAAACAGAACAAAATGTCATTGGTAAATGTTTTTAAAGAAATTTATAGATATTGCATAGGTATCAATAAATAGTAACATTCAAATCAAAACCAGATGACAATCAACTACAAGTATCTGAGAGTGATATGATACTAGAGAAAATCACTCTCTGAAAGCCTAACTTAACACAATTAAGTGATCCCATTGTTCACAAGAATGACTTTCAGTATTTCAAGAATTGTTCCCTTGGCAATCTGTAGACTGCTGGCAAAGGTTATTAGACAAATATAAGGGCCATATACAGGTCTCCCTCAACTTCAGATGGGGTTATATCTGACAAATCCATCATAAAATGAAAATATCCCAAGTTGAAAATGCTTAACTTGCTGAGCAAAATAGCCTAAGCTAGTCCACCTTAAACATGCTCAGAACACTTGCATTAGCCTATAGTTGAGCAAAATAATGTAATATAAAGCTTGTTTTATAAATTCATGGTGATTATATCATGTAATTGATTGAATGCTGAAAGTAAAAACAGAAGGTTGTATGGGTATAGGCTGGTTTTAAGTATATCCTTGTTTACCCTCACAGTGCTGCTGTATCATACTGCATATTGCTAGCCTGGGAAAAGACCGAAATTCAAATTTTGTAGTATGGTTTATACTGAATGCATATTGCTTTCACACCATTGTAAAGTAAAAATGAAACCATAAGACAGGGACCATCTGTAATATTATATTAGGAGATACGAATATATATACACACAAACATTGGTGCATTTATCTAATTATACTTACTTAATTTTACATTTGAAATGACCTAATTTTTTTTAGATTCTAAAAATGCCTAACATCAGTTCTGGCATATTTTATATATATCTATATTTATATTTATATTTATTTTGTATTTTTAAAACATATATGACACATTTCTTTATTATTAAGTGAAAGAAGTGATGTCTAGAGATACTATGTACATATATTTCTTTATTTAAAGACAATTCAAAGAAATTTTACACATATATACCATTTTGTCCTTTAATTTTTATACTAGCTTTATTAGTGATTATACCTTTCCTAAATTTATCTTTCTAGTGAGATTTATTATTTCATATGCCTATTGTTACCAAAAATACTCTAATTTCAGCTTAAGGAAGTCTCTTTTAACAATTCTTGTTAGGGCTGTTTAGTGGTGATGAATTCCTTTAGCTTTTGCTTGTCTGGAAAACTTTTTATTATTCTTTAAATTCTGAATGATAATTTTGCTGTATAGAATATTCTAGTTTGGGTTTTCTTTTTCTGTAAGCACTTTAGATATATTATGCCACTTGCTCTGGCCTGCAAAGTTTCTGTTGAAAAATCTTCTAGTAGTTTTATGGGGGTTCCATTATATGTGACAAAAGTTTGTTTTCCTCTTACTGTTTTTAATAGTCTCTCCTCATTTTTGACTTTTGACATTTTCATTATCATGTATTTTGGTGTGGGTCTTTTTTGGATTCATCTTATTTGGAACTCTCTGAGCTTCCTGGGTCTGAAGATCCATTTTCTACCTCAGCCAGGGAATTTTTCAGCCATTTTTTCTTCAAACAAGATTTCTGCTCTTTTCTCTTTCTCTTTTTCTTCTGAGAGTACTATGATGCTGATATTAGTCTGTTTGATATTGTCCGGTACCTCCCTTAAACTTCTTCACTATTTTTCATTCTTTTTGTTTTTGCTGCTCTGTGTTCCACTGTTGTGTCTTCAGGTTGACTGATCCTTTCTCCTGCTTTACCTTGTCTGCTGTTGAATCCCTCTAGTGTATTTTCAGTTCAATTATATTCTTCAACTATTTGGTACTTATTCCTGACTTGTATTTGATACTTGCTTATATTTTCCATCTCTTTCTTGTTTTCACTGAGATCATCCATTCTCCCCCGCCCCCCGCCATTCAATGAGCATCTTTATAACTATAACTTTGAACTCTCTATCAGGTAAATTACTTATTTCTTTTTCATTAAGCTCTTTTTCTGAGGGTTTTTTTTTTTTTTGGTTGTTGTTGTTGTTGTTTTTGTTTTCTTCTTAGAATATATTCCTCTGTTTCTTCATTTTGCTTGACTCATCATGTTGGTCTCCATATAGTAGATGAAACAACCACCTCTTCCAACATTGAAGGAGTGGCCTTGTGTCACATGAGAACCTTATCATTCAAGCCAGCTCCAGCTCTTTGTTGTCACTCAAACCTTGGGAGCTATTACAAATAAGAACTCCCAATAATTGAGAGTGTGCCTAGACCTGCCATTGTCTGTAAGGGAAGGATTTTAGTACCTAGTTTCAGGCTTTTGGGAAGCCAGACCCTCAGGCAGCAGCTTTTAAAAGTATGCAAATATATCTACAATCCCATGGGGCCACAGGCATACACCCTGCTGGCCAGATCATCTGGATCATCTGGTATCCTCTGGACAGCAGTTGCAAAAATTGGGTCTCCTTCCCATGAAAACTGAGCTTCTGGGTCTTTTGCCTTTTGCTATGTCCTGTAAGGTGGCAGCTGCTTAAGGGCTCTTTCTCTGACAGTTACAGTCTTTGGGACTCACAAACATAAGTTCCACTGGCTGCCAGAGCCAGGTGATGTAGATGTGTTCCGTGGGGGACAGCCACAAAAACGGAGCACCAAACACATGTAAAAACTCTCATAAGGGAGTTTCTAGTACTCTGAAGCAAAGCAAAAGGAGAACACTAAGAGTGTGAAGATGGAAAACATCAAAGAATTAATACCTATTCTTCCAAAAAACAGGAGAGGAGTGAATTCTTCTAAAGTCATTTTATGGGGCCAGTCTTACCCTGATACCAAAACAAGACAAGGGTACTACAAGAAAAGAAAATGACAGGTCAATATCCCTAATGAAGATGTATGCAAAAATGCTCAACAAATGTTAGTAAACTAAACTCACCAATACAATAAAAGTGTCATACACTATGATCCAGTGGGATTTATTCCAAGGATGCAAAAATGGCTCAATATCTATAAATTAGTGTCATATACCACATTAACAAAATTAAGGATATATGTTCTTCTCAATATATGTAGAAAA
This sequence comes from Canis aureus, assembly GCF_053574225.1. Taxonomy (NCBI): domain Eukaryota; kingdom Metazoa; phylum Chordata; class Mammalia; order Carnivora; family Canidae; genus Canis; species Canis aureus. The sequence goes on from NC_135631.1 coordinate 25,693,341, forward strand.
AAAAGCATTTGGCAAAATTCAACTTCCATTTGTAATAAAATTTCTCAACAAAGTGGGTATAAAGGGAATTTACCTCAACATAATATATGAAAAGCCCACAGCTAACATCATACTTAACAGTAAAAAGCTAAAAGCCTTTCATCTAGGATCAGGAGCACAAGACTGATGCCCAATATTGCCACTTTTATTTAACCTAGTATTGGAAGTCCTGGCCAGACCAATTAGTCAAAGAAAAAGAAAAAAAACTTACAAATTCAAAAGGAAGAAGTAAAACTGTCACTATTAGTCAATGGCATGGTATTACATATAGAAAATCTTAAAAGCACCATCAAAAAAAAAAAAAGACAAAACAAAATAAACAACAAAAACAAAACAAAACAAAAAAACTGTTAGAACTAATAAATTCAGTAAAATTGCAGGGTACAAAATCAATATGCAAAATCTGTTGCATTTCTATACACCAATAAAAACTACCTGAAAGAGAAATAAAACAATTCCACATATAATTACATCCAAAAAGGTAAAATATCTGGGAATGAACTTAACCAAGATGGTGAAAGACCTGTTGAAAACTTCAAGAGTTTAGTGAAAGAGATTGAAACACAAATAAATGAAAAGATATTCTATGCCCATGAATTGGAATTATCAATATTATTAAAATGCCCATAATACCTAAGGCAATTCAGTGCAGTCCCTATCAAAACTCCAATGGCATTTTTTCAAAGCAATAGTTATATCCTAAAATTTGTATGGCTACACACCCACACCAACACACAGGACCTAAATTACCAAATCAATCTTGAGAAAGAACAAAACTGGAGATAACCATGCTCTCTGATTTCCAACTATATTACAAAGCTATTATAATTAGTATGGCATTAGCATAAAAAGAAACACATAGGTCAGTATAACAGAATAGAGAGCCTAGAAATAAACCCATGCATATATAGTTAACTAATTTAAGACAAAGGAGTCAAGAATATACAATGGGGAAAGGATCAGCTCTTCAGTGAAACTGGACCACTATCCTACACCCTACACAAAAATTAACTCAAAATAAAGACCTGAGTATAAGACTTGAAAATACGGAATTCATACAACTTTATCACAGGAACAGAAACCCAAACAATCTGTTTTAAAATGAACAGAAAATCTGAATAGGCGTTTTCTAAAGAAAATGTACAGATGGCCAACAGGTATATGAAGAGATATTTTACATCATTGCTCATCAGGGAAATGAAAGTCTAAGCCACAATGAGCTATTGCCTCACACCAGTCAGAATGACTGCTACCAAAAACATAAGAAATAATGAGGATGTAGACCCTGTGCAGTGTAGGTAGGAATGTAAATTGGTGTAGCCACTATGGAAAGAACTGTGGAGATTCTTCAAAAAAATTAAAAAATACAACTATACTTATCCAGAAATTCTCCTTCTGGGTACTTATCTAAAGAAAATGAAAACACTGATTTAAAAAGATATACGCATTACTATGTTCACTGCAGCATTATTTATATAGCCAAGTTATGGAAACAACCGAAGTGTCCATAGTGGATAAAGAAGATTTGGTGTACACACACACACACACACACACACACACACACACAGGAATATTATTCAGTCATTTAAAAAATGAAATCTTGCCATTTGCAACAGAACAGATGGACCTTGAGAATATTATGCTAAGTGAAATCAGTCAGACAGAAAAATACCATATGATCTCTCTTGTCTATAGAACCCAAAACAAATAAACAAACAAGTTCATAGATACAGAAAACAGATTGGTGGTTGCTAGAGGTTGGAGGTTAAAGGGTGGGAGAAATAGGTAAAGAGTTACTAAAAAGAAAATGTATGCATATATAATAGAAAAGATTATGAATAATCTTAGTAAGAAATGTAAATATCTTAAGACATTTGAATAAATAAATGGTGGCTGAACAATATTTATAGGTGAAATTTTCAGCCATATAAAGAGGTAAAAATTTTAAAACCAGCTAAGACTTACTTTTTAGAACTTGACAACACATTTCTCAAGTTCATCTGAAAAAAAAAAAAAAATGATAGGACTATCCAAAGAAACTTTATAGAAAAGTTAGGAGGTTCTTCTTCAACAGGTAAGAAAACACACTAATGACAAAAGACAAAAAATATTTTAAATCTAAAAGATCTATAACCTTTATATTTTCTGAATGTATCAGAAGCTAAAATATATTTCATAATTAATAATAAAGGGAATTGGTAGTCTAGAGAAAAGATGGAATCCAGAAAATAGAAATAAAAGATCTTGGAATGAATAAGTTCTAATAGATATATTAATAATAACTCTAGGGAATAGTAGCCAAAAGCATTCATGAAGAAGTTTATCAAATATTTAATATTAATCTTTTTGCATTGCTTTGCAAAAAAAAAATCACTGGAAGTCTTCAGTAAGATATGCCATATAGACACATACAAATAAGCCACAAGGATAGAATCCTGTAGAGCTGAGGAATTTACAGTGTATCAGTCATGTTTCAGTGCAGGAAATGGAAACTGCTGCAGATATTTTTAGCAGAAATATAAGAGAGGAATCTTCAAATTTTTGGCATGGCTAGGGAAGTAGGAATCAAGGAGCCATGATAATAGTTTTGCCTTGAGAGTGACCAGGATCCAAATTTTGCTTTGCTAGAAATTTTGCTGTAATGTCTCAGGTGCTCCACCTCCATGAACCTGATGAGTGGAGAAGAGAATGTGGAAAATGGGCACAGCCCAAATCCACGCGTGCTGGAGGCTACTGGTCTCCTCGTTCATTGCAGAAGGGTGGCATCCACCTCCACTTCCACCTTTCAGAACTCCTGCTTTCTAACTAATTCATACAACCCATTCACTTTAAGAAGGATGAGAGGAAAATGCAGATTTTTTTATCTTCCCAACCACTCTGAACAGGAGAGTAAAATTGAGACCGAAAAATCTTTGTAGGGTGTCTCAGGGGTTTAGCTCTGCTTTCAGCCCAGGGTGGATCCTGGAGACTCAGGATCAAGTCCCACGTTGGGCTCCCTGCATGGAGCCTGCTTCTCCCTCTGCCTGCGTCTCTGCCTCTCTCTCTCTCTTTCTCTCTCTCTGTGTCTCTCATGAATGAATAAATGAAATCTTAGAAAAAAAAAACTTTGTAAACATAAGATTAAGAAGATGAAGAAGAAGTATGCATGGTACATTTGTACAAGAAAAATATGTTTAATGTTACCTCTCATTAACGAAATATAAATTAAAACCAATATTAAAAAATTCTTTTAAAATTTAATGATGAATTCTGAGAAGTGTTCAGTGAGATGAAAATTCCCATGCACTACAAAAGAAGAATAAATTGATAGAATATTGGACAGCAATCTGACAGTAGGTATCTAGAGCTTTAAAAATGACTCCATCCTCCATACAGCAATCTACTTCTAGGACTCTAGCTTAGGAAGTCATGTGGTCTCCCATTTATGATCAGGAATATTGGTAGTGGGAGCTTTTTTTGTAAGTGTGAAAAATAAGAAAACAACTAGTGCCCAACAGAAAGGGAATTACTTCTATATAATCATGTATAATAAAGCTTTGTAATGATTTTGGAAAATGTTCATGCTAAGTAAAATCAAGTGGAACAAAAAATATCTATAAAATATTAAGCTGTTATGGACAAAGAATAATATTATTGTCTGCTTCCGTTCTCTAACACTTCCTACTGACTTTTTATAACTGTTAATATCAAAAATAATTTATTTTTTTAACTCCCCAATGTGCCTACCATTGTAGGTAGCATGGAATTTAATTTAATTCTGTTTAATTTAATTATTTTTTTAAAAAGATTTTATTTATTTATTCATGAGAAAAACAGAGAGAGGTAGAGACACAGGCAGAGGGAGAAGCAGGCTCCATGCAGGGAGCTCAACATGGGACTCGATCCCGAGTCTCCAGGATCAGGCCCTGGGCTGAAGGTGGCACCAAACCGCTGAGCCACCTGGGCTGCCCAATTTTATTTTATTTAACCACTGATAGGTTAATAGATTGGGGAAAAGGGAAGTTTTGTGTACTAATAAAATCATTAATTGGATCTAGAGCAAAGCATTTATTTAATAGGAGATATGAAAAGAAACATGTAAAAAAGCAAATTTAGGATCAGCATGGACTATGTTAATTCTCTTTTTCTCAGGTATTGGTGTTTGCAAATCCTACAACTTACTGTAATAGTAAATTGTTACTTTTTCATTAAATCCCTAGGTTCAATGACCATTTTAGAAAAAGCTGTGTGATATTGGTATTTTAATTTTATTTATGGACTACAAAGCCTAGAGAGAGCGTTCTTTTTTCTTTCTCAGGTTTATTGAGGTATAATTGATAAATAAAATTCTAAGATATATTTAAAGTGTATAATGTGGTGATATGATTTGATACATACACAGTGAAAGGATTTCCATCCACCCCTCATTGAGTTGACATATCTTCACCTATTGACATTTATTTGTTTATTTGTTTGTTTTATTGGTGAGAACATTTAAACTCTACTTAGACTTTTCTAGCTACTTTTGTAAGTGTGATTTTTTTTTTTTCAAATAGAATGCTGGCAAAATTGGAGCTGATAGTAGTAAGCAAAAGAAAAATCACCGGGCTGAGCGATTTTTCAAAGTCACAATTATGGTAGGTGGTGTGACATTTGCCTGTGTCATTCCTGGTACCTTAACTTAGAGCTTTATCGAGAGGAAAGGAAAAACAAAGAAACCCATACCCAAGAGTGTAAGGTGAAGTCAGCTTCCTGAATGTCAGAGAGAATTGAAATTTAGTAACTCAGGTATCAATGGATCCCATTCGACCAATAGGCGATTCTCATTCGTAGAAGGGCACGGAGGATCTGCGTGAGCCAGCATCAGAACTTCATTTTGTCTAATAGCCTGCTTTTATTTATTTTATGGACAAGAACGGTCCTCTCAGAATATATCACAGTGATGTTGGAAATGCATTTTGCACCTTAGGACTCTGCTTGGCTGAAGTGAGCTGGTTACCCAAAGCGACCTCATCACACATCAGGGTGGGTGGAAAGACTTCCCCTCATAGTTGTGTGTTCTGTGGTGCATCAAATCTATCCTCGGCCACAGAGTCCTTTGGGGAGGAAGAGATGCTGGAAACTACCTCTGAGAACAAAAGGACAAGCCAGTGTTTGCTAAGCAGTGAAATGCAATGTCACAAGTGGGAATCCAGGCTATAGGTTCTCAGTGGGCCTGTAAAGCAAATTCTAATGCTGTCCTGTGCAGAACTCAACAGCCAGCTCAGGAGGGGGCAGGATGGCCGTATCAGCAACTGTAAAAATAACATCTTAGAGATGCTGTTTCTTTTTAAACAAGTTTAGAATAAAAAACAAAACAGATTACTGAGTTTGGAAATGTGTTTTGTGGTGGGACACATACTTCCAGTGGGGGTCTTATATTTTTTGCCCAGGATTTTACCAAGAGGCATTGACAGTTTTTCTCCAAACCATCTTTTCAAGGATGTTTTTATAGAAAAGAGCTTTCAAAGATAGGGACAGTATCTTCCTCTGGGGCAAAGGGTAGATTTGTTCCATGGGGGCATGATAAAGATAAAGTCTCCCTTTGGAGACAAATTTTGGGGCAGGTTTGCTAGAAGCCCTCAAAGATCTAGAGTTTGTGGACTCTGGGTCCCTGGGCCCAAATCGCATCCTCTCTCTGCCTCACCACTGTGGGACTTTGGAGGCAAGCGTACTAATGTGAATGTGAAGCTCATGCTGCCTGCTTGGTCACGATAAGAAAGATCTTTGCCTCTGACCCAGAATCATGCATCTTCTGACAATGGCAGACTAACTGCCTAGCTTACCAGTAGAACAAAATTTTAGTCTCAGCAATTTATTGTTATTAAATTTAAAGATTTTTTTCTGATAATAAAAACAGTAATGTCTTTGCAAGGAATTTGAAACGTAGATATGTAAGAAGGAAAAAAGTCTATGATCTAATGACACATCTAGGGGCACCCGGGTGGATCAGCGGTTGAGTGTCTGCCTTTGGCTCAGGTCATGATCCTGGGTCCTGGGATCGAGTCCCACATCGGGCTCCCTGCAGGGAGCCTGCTTCTGCCTCTGCCTGTGTCTCTGTCTCTCTCTTGGTGTCTATCATGAATAGATAAATAAAATCTTTTAAAAAAAAAATCTCTATATCTAGAGAAGGGTAATATTTTGGTTTTAGCACAAATTTTATTATTGCTCTATATGCACATACATAATATTATGTATACTTGCAAATAGCATAAATTGCATTTTCTCTGTTTCTTTTGTCCCCTAAAATTAGGATGAATATTTCCATCACTAATTTTTTAAACATGATTTTGAATATCTGCTTAGTATTCTCTCTTATTATAACCAAACCATTATTTATACAATCCTTCTCTTATTACTGAGTAGTTAGGTAATTTAGAGCTTTTAGCGATTAAAAATAATAATTCTACAGTGAGCATCTTTTCCTATGCATAGCGTACTTCTTTTATTTGCATGTAACCAAAATTCACAAGATAAAACTGCTCGGTCTCAGCAATTTTTCATTTAACATTTTTTCACGTGTGCTTTGGTTCCCTCGGGGCTGAGCCAGAACTTCCATATGATCAGAATCTGCCCAGGGGGTGGTTTCTCTGATCCTTAACTTTGTTAGGCTCTTCATCTGGGTAGATGGCTCTAATAGTTTACTTTTTTCTGAGGGTTTGTTCCAGAAGTGTTGGTCTGTTTCCTACATCCCACTGAGGTCAGACTTTTCACCCTGAGTTAGTGAGTTGCTCATCAAGGCTCATCCAATTTCTCTAGGTTTGTTGAAGATTTCATTTCATCCTTTCCAAACAAAGGCACATGGATGTGGGGTAGTAGATTTACTTCAGAGTCCTGTCAAAATCTACACTTTGGTTTCTTGCATTCTTAACATTTTTAGGTAGCTATGATTAATAGGAGTTGCTCTCCTGATGGCTTTAGAATGACACGTTTCTCATTTGAGAATTAATGTCATACTGAACATGCTTTATCAAATTATTCATTCTAGATAATACCATCTTCACTTAAAAAACTACCCGGAGAGTACTCTCATTTTGTTTCTCTCTCTGATGTCTGCCACATGCTCTAAAGTAACTTCTGTTACTTGTCTAAGAAAGTTTACTTATCATTTTGCTAAGGGGTGGTAGGTACATCACGATAGCTTAGGTCATATACCCTAGAGGTAAAGTTTAGGCTCTAATAGACAGGATCTAGTTTTCCAGTAGTATCAAATTCAAAATAATGGTGACTTTGCCTCTTCCCAAATCAAATGAATGGGCTATAGGGTCATGTGTCTGACATCATTTTGGGGTAACATACTGCTGTTCCATCAGCAACTTACACACAAAGCTTAAATTAGATTTCCCTCTCTATGAAGTGATGAGCAGAAAGACAAAGCACCTATTCAGCTTTGTGTTTGCATGCTTATATCTGAAAGGAATATAAATGAAGCAAATAATTAAAGGACTACAAAAAGAAATGAATAAAAACTCTTCTCCTGACACCAAAATCATCATTAAAAAACTCAGCCTTCTGAAATTTCTGTTTGCAGCTTTGTTAAGATGGTTTGCGTCCTTTTCAACCTTCCCGCTTAGAGAAGATAAACAAGCAAAAAAAAAAAAAAAAAGTAAACAAGATAAAGAAATAAAAATAAACAAATGAAAAACTCCTGAGTTAGTCATGAGGCTCCAGATCGGGTAAAGTCTGGAATCTTTATTTCCCATGTGCACTTTATAAATACAATTTAAGTATTTCTGGTCATTAAAATATAAGAAGCAAGAATATTTCATCTTTTTATCCCAGCACTCTTGCCTGTAGCAGACCTCAAACACATATTTATGGGATTAATGAATAAATCAGTGTTCTGAATCAGGGCATGATGAATGAATGACAGCTGTGTTTTCTTATGATGATGCAAAATGTGGATGCAAATGTCAAAGCAAACACTACACTGGGCAAAGTTAAATAGGCAAGGAAGGCTTTATTCAAGAATATCGCCATAGCAGAAAGACCCCAGAACTCAGTCTGACTCAGTTCCATTCAATCAAAAGGTGACGGGTTGGTCTGCTCTTCTATCTCCCTCTCTCTCTCTGCTCTCACTCTCACTCTCACTCTCACTCTTTCCTTAGCACTAGAGTGAGCTAGTGGAAAGGATAGGGGAGGTTGACTAGTGGAGTGTGTCCACCATGTCAAATTTTTCCTGAATTTGCAAAATGATTTTCTTTATGAGTAGGCTTGCTGTCTTGCTGTCACCCACTGAAATTAGGCTCGTTCTTTTTTCTTTCTTTCTTTCTTTCTTTCTTTCTTTCTTTCTTTCTTTCTTTCTTTCTTTCTTTCCTTCTTCTTTTTTAAAGATTTGTTTATTTATTTATTTACTTACTTACTTATTTATTTATGAGAAACACACAGAGAGGGGCAGAAGCAGGCCCTTCTTCCTTGCTTATTTAACTTTGTCCAGTGTAGTGTTTGCTTTGACACATGCATCCACATTGTACATCTTCATAAGAAAACACAGCTGTCATTCATTCATCATACCTTGATTCAGAACACTGGTTTATTCATTAATCCGATAAAAGTGTGTTTGAGCTCGGCTACATGCAAGACTGCTGGGATAAAAAGATGAAATATTCTTGCTCCTTCTTCTGCCCTGCAGGGAACCCAATGCGAGACTCAATCCCAGGACGCTGAGATCATGCCCTGAGCCAAAGACAGATGCTCAACCACTGAGCCACACAGGTGTCCCGGCTCATACTTCTTAACAGAGATGTGTGATACAGGATACAGGCTCTAATCTTCCTTGGTGATTGCATTTCAAAGGCATTGCTCCCAGATACCTGATAAAAACAATCCTGGGTCATAAAACTGGCAAGATGATTTTTAAAAATCTGCTGTATATCTCAAAGGGGCAGAGAAAGAATTTACAATTATAAATTTTGTAAAGTAAATGCTCTATAAAGGGAAGTTCCTTTGGTCAGGAAGAAGACTGTCTAAAGTTTAGTCAAGCTAAGGGCTCGTTACGTGCATCTTCTTAATTTGACAGAAATTGATTACAAGGGAAAATCTCTTCTCCCAGTGTATGGGAACTGGTAACTATTTCTGTTTTATTAATATTCAAGGAAGGTCAGATATGAGAATATCATTATGTGAAATCAGTGAGAATAAAGATATAACTATTATTTTTTGCAACGGATTTGTCACCAGAACATAGGCTTTGTGAAAACCGCCTCTAAACCTTCAGCAAAATAGAAAAAGAAAAGACTCACATCCACATCATTATCATTGGGCACATAAATTTGGACAAGGCTACCACTCTTGGTCATCTGATCTACAAATGTGGTGGGATTGACCAACTACCAAAACATTTGTGAAGGAGGCTGCTGAGATGAGAGAGTGTACCTTCAAGGGTGCCTGAGTCTTGGATGAACTGAAAGATGAACGTGAACGTGATATCATCATTGATATCTCCCTGGAAATTCAAGACCAGGAACTATTATGTGACCATCACTGGTGCCCCAAGGTACAGAGTGTTTATCAAAAACATGATTACAGGCACATCTCCAACTGACTGTGCTGCTGGTGTTGATGGATTTGAAACTGGTATCTCCAGGAATGGGCAGACCTGAGAGCATGCCCTCCTGGCTCACACACTAGGTATGAAACAACTAATTGTTAGTGTTAACCAAATGGATTCCCCCGAGCCACCCTACAGCCAGAAGAGAGACAAGAAAATCCTTAAGGAAGTTAGCACCTACATCAAGAAAATTGGCTGCAACCCTGACCGTATCTGTGTCAATTTCTGGTTGGAATGGTGACAACATGCTGGAGCCAAGGGCTAACATGCCTTGGTTCAGAGTGGAAAATCACCCATAAAGATGGCAAAGCCAGTGCAACCACACTGCTCAAAGTCCTGGATTGCATTTTGTCACCAACTGGTCCAACTGACAAGCCCTTGTATCTGCCCTGCCATGACATCTACGGAATTGGTGGTATTGATACTGTCCCTGTAGGCCGAGTGGAGACTGGTATTCTTAAACCTGTCATAGTGGTCACCTTTTCTCCAGTCAACGTTACAACTGGAGTAAACTCTGTTGAAATACACCATGACACGTTGAGTGAGGCTCTTCCTGGGGACAGAGTGGGTTTCAGTATCAAGAATGTATCTGTCAAAGATGTGCATTGTGACAGTGTGGCTGGTGACTGCAAAGATGACGCACTAATGGAGGCAGGTGGCTTCATAGCCCAGGTGATTATCTGGAACATTCCAGGCCAAATCAGTGCTGGATATGAACCTATGTGAATTGTCACACAGCTCACTTTGTTTGCACGTTTGCTAAGCTAAAGGAGAAAATTGATCATTGTTCTGGAAAAGAAGCTGGAAGATGTCCTCCAGCTCTTAAAATCTGGTGGTTCTGCTGTCATTTGTATGGTTCCTGGCATGCCTGTGAATGTTGAGAGCTTCTTTGACTATCCTATTCTGGGTTGTTTTGCTGTTTTTGACATGAGACAGATGGTTGTTGTGTGGACAAGATGGCAGCTGGAGCTCTCAAGGGCACCAAATCTGCCCAGAAATCTCAGAAGGCTAAATGAGTATTGTGCCCAATACCTCCCACCCTACTCTTAACCAGTGGCAGAAGAATGGTCTCAGAAGTGTTTCTGTCAATTGGCCATTTAAGTTTAATAATAAAAATCTGGATCATGATACTAATGTATCATAAAAGCTTCCGAAGGAACAGTGAATGTTCTGTGGGCCAATTGGGTTTTTGTGTGTATGTGGCAGTTTTAAGATATTAGTTTTCAAAATCAGTACTGTTTAATGGAAACAATTTGACCAAAAATCTGAAACCCATTGAAACAAAAATTTATTTATTTATTTATTCATTCATTTAAAACAAAAGTTTAATGAGAAAAAAAATATATGACTATAAATAACAGATCACTTATGTGTTAGTTAATAGAAAAAGAAGCTTAGTGCATGTAGTATTTCTCTGTCTTTAATCAGCTGGTATTAAATACTAATCCCTTAATCTTTATTATTGTTATTTTTTAGCCCATCACTTCTGTTGGATGATAGCCATGCTGGATTGTAGCCCCTGCTGATTCTCTACACTAAAAAATCTCTCCTCTGATTTGAAGCCTGAGGCATCAGAGATAAGTGAGAAATGGGTTGTCATGTATGTCAAAACTCTTCATCTTTGTCACTGTTACATTTCACACTTTGTCAGCTCATGTCTCAGGTTTTCTTGTCATGTTTCTTGCATGGCTCTTTTGCTTTTCTCTTTAACAGGAACCAACTATCTCTTGCCTCTTCTTCTTGGCCATAAGCATACACATCTAGTATACATAGTGGAAGTTGGTGAAACTAAAATTTCTGATAGTCCCAGATTGTTTACACATTGTGTAGAATATAAGAAAAGTACTTGAAGGACATTATACTTTCTAGGATTATGACAGTTCATATGGATGAGATTTCCATTTGAGTTGAGTAGAATTTTCTTTGCACATGTGAAATGAACTTAATTACCAAGCTTTGTTTTTAAACTCTGATTTTGCTTTAAAACTGTAATTGATATAAATTTAAATATATATCAATATAATTGATATGAATTTAAAATTATTTAAAGTAACATGAGCATACTTTTTAAATTTATGAGACAATCTATTGTTATTGAGTAAGGTTTATTTTTGAAAAGGAAGATTCTAAAGCCTCAGTTTCACCTTCTGTACAACAGAAATAATGTTTTGTGATAAATGTTTTATTAGAACAGTGTATGCCTTGCATTAGGAAAATACAAGAGTAGATGAGACATAGACCATAATGAAATTTTAGAAAGATAAGGATTTTTATTTAAATATGAAGTGTCCACAGTGATATCTTTAAAAAATTAAGAGTATAAAAATGATACCTAAGAGTAACTTATTTTCAAATGCACTTAAATCATTAATCAAGTGGCACTGAGTTTATTGCGTGATTATGGATGCTACATCAGAGGAAAAACAGCTTGCCTCCCTCAGATAAAAATATGTGCTCGCTTCATTCCATGAAGGCAATTGCTTCTGGCTTTGTTATAAATAATCCTGTGTTATTTGTCTCTTATAATTCTGAAACATAAGTAATTTTTCCTTTAATATAACTTCAAACATAATCGTGATTAAATTGACTTGCAGATACAAAGTTGAACTCGAGTATTTATAGAAAGATTTTTAAGGACAGTTCTGTATGGATAATGGAACCTAATTGGAGATACGCATTACCAACTGTAACATAAAATGGGATTTTTTGATAGAGTCATGGGAGCCACGATGTGGCCGTAATTTCCTCATCACGTATCTTACACTGGGTCAGAGAAAATACATACCTCCTAACATAGCCAAAAAGCATCTACCTGATAGGAATTCAGATAAGAACTAGACTATTATACTACATCCAAAATCAAATTTCTATCAAATCAATTACAGACCAAGTTGAAATTATTTAGAATTTTTAATTTGGTCTATAGAAAAATTCACTCAGTTTTATTCATTCTTTTACTCAATCGACAAATATAAAACTGAGTTAGAGTTCAAACAAAATTAAGGTATCATCATATGAAATTAGAAAGTTCTAAGTTTGATTTATAGCTCTGTATTCTACAAATGATGCTAGTGATTTTGTGATAATTAGATTGACCATTCATTGTCCACTGTGATCTGCTGAGGTGTTTTATGTGAATATGAATATGACAGGCTTCCATGTGACTGACTCCCAGATGCAGTTCAGCCTTTAGTATTTCTCGTGTTTTCCTGGGTAGCGAGAATCTAGTCCACTGTGCCTTGGCACCTGGTATTCCTAGTATTGTGATATCCCTTTATCATTACCATGCTCTCTTTTGGAACATGCAAATTATTCTACTCTCTCCACATCTTGCTAGAGTCATTGGGGGACCTTCAGTAAGACCAAATCAGGACCATGCAGCCATTCCAACTATCGGGTTCTTGATTCCTTCCTGGGCTTTACCTGGGACAGGTGGCAAAAATCACCTGTGCTTGGATTTTAAAAATGCTATTTTCTATCCATACTTTACTCTAAACTCATGTCCAGATGGAAGGGGGCATGGGGAGGGTAGGTGTAGCTTGGGGGGTTTCTTTAGAAACCTGTTAGCAGTTATTAACTCCATATTTCTTCAAGTCCTAGAGGAGCTAACAGAAGGAGAACCAGTAGTTCTTCACTAGTCCTCCAAGTAGTAGTATAAACAATGAAAATCTGAGGAGCATAATCTACTAGTAAGTTTGTGTTTATGACTGAGTCTCAGGTAGCACAGAATTAATCCAAGAATCACCTTAACTTCTTAGCTATGAATTATTCTTTTGGTGGCAAACTCACTGAAGACCAGGAGATACTGGTTGACCTCATTTCTGCAGCTGGTGATTGATCTGATGATGACAAAGTGATTCTTAAAAAAGTTATTTAGCTTCTCATTAAACGCATTATTGAGCAAAATTAGTTGCTCCTTTGTGGAAATATTATAACCTCACATAATATCCTTAATTTCAACAAAATACTTTGTTTTGTTGTTTACAACAAAACATAGAGGTTTTAACAGCTCTCTCTCTCTCTTTTTAAGAAGTGGACAATACACAGTATTGTCAATATTACAGTATTCAGTAATTTATAAAGTTTAGTTTTGTTGAGCATTCTTCTGATTCTTAGAAGATTTGGCTTTTTGGTATTTGCCTCAATGAATGCTTTCAAGTAGTGAGCAGTGTTCTCTTGACATGAGGCAGAAACATAGACATTTATGTCAGAATAGTCAGTAAAAGAGGTAAGGTGGGGGGAAAATGGAAGAGAGTGTAAAGAAATCCAGACTAGAAGTTGTCTATGGCATTGTTCCATTCTGTCAGAGGTTCCTTTAAGTTAATTATGCCATAGATTAGATAGTCTTGTGGCTGAATCACCAGTGAGTCAGGGCCAGGCAGGACTAGGTTGGGAGAAATAGATAGGGGGCGATGGGACCAGACTCACAGAAATCCCCCAAATGCTGAGATGTAAGGAAACCAGAAATAAGGGAAGAGACAAGACCACCTGGTCCTGGATGTTAGGGAGAATTTTTCTTTGGTGGCTACAATGAAATCACAAAAAATCACCAGACCACAAAGAAGTAAGTTATTAAGGGTGTTATCGATAGTTCTTGCTCAACCCAAGATGGCACAAGACTCTCAAGGCCACGAGCTTCCCCATCAGTTCTGAATAAAAGATTGCCACTAAAAGCCCTCAGTAGCAGCCCTGTCGGGACCCCTCTCACTCCTGAGAGCTTTCTCTGTATCTTCATTTAATAAGCTTCTATCGCTTTACTCACTCTCCTGTGTCCACGAGATTCATTCTTGGACTCCGTGACACAAGAACCCAGCCTTACCTCCAACACCTCACCCCACATCTGCTTCATCTACTTTGTTGGGTTATTTATCCATATGCTTCACCACTCACTCCTGGTTATTCCCCGAGTCATCAAAGGTTGCCTCTTTGAACACAAAGCACATATGACAAAATCAAAGGGTAGCATTAATATGGTTAGGAATTTGGGGTGGTGAGATTTTAAATTGATATTTTCTCTCCTCCTCTCCAACCCCCTACCCCCCACACACACAAAAGGGAACCAACTAGACATAAATTCTTAGCAATACAGGACACAATTATTTTTAAAACACCTAACACTGTGGCATTTCTATTTTAAAGTTGAAAGATAATTTGTCCCTAAAATATTTATCAATATGTCTCTTTCTTTTTCTATGCCTTGCTACTTGCTGCATTTGATGATGTTATTCTGACTTGATTTTGAATGCCTCATCTTCTTTCTTTTTATCTTCTGCTTGGATTATCATCTTTATACGATATGATTTATTTCCTGGGGTTGCATACATATTTTCACATAAAAAGATTAGAAAAACAATAATCAAATTAAAAAAAAATCTCTTGAATCTTGGAACATGACTCAGCATATTTTCCAACACCTTAAGGGTTTTATCATATTAGATTTCGGAAGTCAGTATTTGAGATAGGAAAGTAATTATGGGTGTACCTGTGTATTTCTTCTTCCATTTTTGTAAGACCCTCAGGGCCATCCTGAAGGTGCTAAGCAGTTTGAAGTATGATGAAAGACACATAAGGAATGGCATCTTTTTATATGCAGGGATATCCTTGTCATAAAGTCAGACAGACTTTGAAAAGTCAAGGTTATAGCTAGTTGACTTAATATTAGGGAGCGTAGCTTTCATTAAGTCTTGAATTTTCATTCATATCATTTTGCAAGTGGGACCAATCGCTCTGTGACAATTAGGCAAGCAAAATGTATGTGTTTATGAGTGAGCTACTTATCAGAAGACAGTAAGCATTTGTCTTATGAAGGACACATTACTGTCAAACGAACATTTAAAAAGAATAGGTTTATGAGTCTCTCTCTCTTTTTTTTTTTTCAGCAGAGATGTAAACAATGTCTAATTTCTTTCAACCCAAGGGTCTGATTTATCAGCATTGCCCTCATTAGTTGTTGCTGTTGTTGTTTTCCTCTAATAGTTTTGTTTGGTACCGCTTTTCAATAGCATTTAGGGAACCCTAACAAAGACAGTGTATCAGAGGAGTCATTTGGAGGCAGAAAATTTCTGCAGCCACAAGTTAGGCAAAGCTTTCATCTACTTGCTGCTAAAAATTGGTAGTTATCCTGGTAAACCCACAAAATTAATTTGTTAACCTGACCTTTACTGCAAAGTTTCGACCCAGTAAGGAACATGGCCTGTATTGTTTATATTCCTTGGTAGTATCCTCACCCTCTCCACAAAATGCTCCTAAATCAACTTCAGAATAATTCTGTAAGAAAAGAGTTATATGGGGATTCTATAAGCTCCATGACATCCATCCATTAAAATATATATATATATATGTGTATATATATATATATATACATATATATATGTATATATATACACTCTTTATACTTGTATAATGTTAAAGAAAATGGGTTGAAAATAAAAGTATTATTTGTGAGGTTTGCTTTCCTGAATTATGTAAACTGTCATCTACAATTTTTATTTGTTCTTAAGACCCAATCTGGAAAGTATTCAGGGCCTATAATTTTCTTCTAGAGCACCTTTCTTTAAACACATTGTATTTATTTAATTTTATATTTGTGGAGGTAAGATGCAAGGTAAAATGAAGAATGGTATAAAACAACTTCTCAAGAAAAAAAAATACTTGAAAATAATCCTCTCTAATATAAAAACATTACATATAGTCAAAGTTTCATAATGATGATATAAATTAATTTTCATTTATAACATATCCAAGGTAAAGAAATTTACATTTAAAATGTAAATTGAGGCTCCTGGGTGGCTCAGTCAGTTCATCAGACTCTTGGTTTCTGCTCAGGTCATGATCTCAGGGTCCTGGGCTAGAGCCCTGCCTTGGGCTCTGTGCTCAGCGAGGCGTATGCTTGAGGATTCTCTCCCTCTGTCCCTCCTCCTCCCCCTGCTTATGTTCTTTCTCTCTCCCTACAATAAATAAATAAATCTTTAAAAAATAAATAAAATGTAAATTAAATCTGAAGTAAATCTTTCAGAAGAATTAAAACTTGAGCAATAAAACTTTTGGATATGGCTGGCCATTGACACATTAAAAAGGCACAGTATAAAAATCTGTTAAGTGTTTTTGATAAGGAATTGTAAATATATATTTAAAATGTGACACTGAAGTGTTTCTCATATAAGATATAAAACAGTCTACTTATTACAGATTTGATTAGAGTTATAGTTTAATAGGTGCATTGTAAAATACTGTTTCTGGTAACCTTTATTTCTTTCCACCACCACCCCCTCCCCACATGCTGTAGGACATGTAGTACACTGACAAGCTATTCAATACAATGGCAAACAGAAGTGATAGCAGTTATTCTTGTCTTGCTCCTATTTTTAAAAGAAATATTTTATTTATTCATTCATTAGACACACACACACACACAGAGAGAGAGAGAGAGAGAGGCAGAGACACAGGGAGAGGGAGAAGCAGACTCAATGCAGGGAACCCAATGTGGGACTTGCTCCCAGAACCCCGAGATCATGACCTGAGCTGGAGGCAGATGCTCAATCACTGAGCCAGCCAGATGCCCCTCTCCTATTTTAAAAAAGGCAAAACGTTTGTGTCTTCTTTGACATTTTTACCTTTTATAGTGTTTCTGTAAATATTCCTTTATTTCAATTAAGGGAATCATTTGAAGAGGACTTATAATCATATCTGGTTGGTTGATAGATTGATTTCCTTCCCTGAACCTCAGTCAAGTCCTACCTGAGTCAATCATGATCATGGTTTCATAACATATTCACTTCATGAGTTCACATATGTCCTGCTTTTGTTAATTTATCGAGCTACTTAATCATTGTATCTGTTGGGATCAGTAAGAACACAAGAACTACCCCAAGTATTATGGAAATAAGTATTGCATTAGGAACTAGAGGTTACACATGCATGTATAGAGTTGAGTGAGAGAACATCCAGATGGTTGTGGCCAAAAATCAGAAACCACTTACTTTTTTGATCTGAAGCACTGGAGAGGAGACAGAAATGGACAATTGGGGAAACCTGGGACTCTACTATACAAATATAAAAGGAGGGTAATGGCCAGGTCTAAATAGCTGCCAGTGTTTGTAGAAGATCCTATGCTTTTGCAAGTTGACCTTTCACCACCACTTCTGACCACAACAACATCTGATACCTACAAACAGTTTAGAATAGTAATGGCTTCAATTTCATGACTGCCTTCAAACTTTAGGCAGGTACCTCTTATAATCAAACTAACCAAGATCCACATTGGAAGGGAGTTCTGGGAAATACTGGCACAAGTGATGAAGCTAGGGTGAAGCAAATAATTTATTATAATGTATCTTTTTGCCAGTGCAGCATTCAAACATGTCCCTTCTATGTAATTTCCAAATAAAGACACTAATTAGACAAATTTTCAATACAACTGAATGAAAAGAACTCGGTCACATAAAACTAAAGACATGCCAACACTCTCCCCAAAAACGGAAACACAAAGACCCATAGAATTTCCAGATGATATTCATTCCTTTTCTAGTTGAGTTACTTTCCTTTTGATGTCCTTTAATTCAACTATTAGTTTGAGATTTAACCTCTAATAACACACATTAGAGTTAAGAGAAGAGAAAAATAATTGGTTAATATATACGAATAATACAACAGCAAAGAAGAAAACACGTAAATAATCTAGCAATTAATAAAGTGGCAGCAGATAGTAATTACAAGTTCCTTATTCTGATCTGGATTCTATATCTGTAATCTGGTTATTGTGTCTCACCTATTAGGGCAGCTCGAACGTCTTTATTAAAGTGTCTACACCATTAGTTGTCTCTTTTATTTTGCTACTGTAGTTTTCAACTCACTGTAAGTATAAGACGTGAGATACTTAAGAGTTTTCCCAGAAAAATCTCATGGTTGCAGTCATATTCTAGGCTTATTCTTTCTCCTTGTGGAGTAGCAACCTAATTTTCCCATCACAGAAAGGATTAATCATGACGGTCAGCCCCGCAATCCTTTTGTGCTGCTTCTGCTTCCAGTCAGAGGGACCACTGGTTTTACTTGTTTGACGTACTTCTTCCTTAGATTATAATAGGTGTTAAGCAAGGCAAATGCAATTTCCTTGTTTTCTTTCCTGTAATTACGTATCATGGCAATAGTAGAAAATACACTACCATATATCAGTCACTGAGTGAGAGCATATACCATATTTGGTAGGACACTCCCGCAATACCTCAAGATGTCATCTCACTGGTGCTGTGACAGTATTTCAAAAGGCTATTGCATCTTTTTTTTTTTTTTTTTAAATCAATACAGTTGCTTCAGAGTTATGGGCCAAATACTAAGATCTGTGAACATTTTGAGCATGAGAACATTGTTTTTGAATTTCTGTAAAATTAATTCCCTGGAGATAAGCTATGGAGTCTGGAATATCATGACAAAAATAAGGCATCCTGTTAACTCTCCAGATGATGGTTTAGGCAGAAGCATTGGTAATACTGAACATGAGTTTATACCCAGATATATTCCTATTCCAGAAAGTACAGGCAGTTCCCTTTCAGCCAGGTGGCTGCATGGTCTACTGGGAAATGATACCATATCAAGGTCTCAGTGTTATTCTCCGCTGATGAGAAGTTGCCACTGAAGACTGGTCTGATAGACTATATAGTTGGTAGAGGCCAAAGTCTATGTAGCTTGGCCCATGATAATTTCCCTACTTGCCTCAGTGAGTCGATTGGTTAAAGGCAGGGGTGGTTGGGGAGAGAGGCTCCCCAACATCAGCAGAGATCAGCCATTTTGTCGACATGACTTTTGGCCACCTCTTGCACTGAAGATATTCTTGGTGAATACATTTGCATTAGATATAAATATCCTCACTCTTCATGCTCATTCAGGGAGTTTCAGCCAACATCTATCTTCCCCACACCTTCACACTTTTCGACTTCATTCTTTTGAATTTTTTTTAATCTCTAGACCAATCACTAGACACTACTCGTGAATCAATGGATACCAGTATCTTTAGCCATTTCCCCTTAAGGAGAAGTGAACAACCAGGTTCTTAGCTTAAGGCCTTGCCACTGGGAGGTGTTCTCTTCACCACTGCCTTTCAGGGCTACTCCCCAGAGGGGTCATCGTGGTGCATCCCATTCACTTTTGAAAGGCCCAGATGTTTTATCAGGTCCCACAGGGGCTTCCCAAACTCTCCATTCCAACATTTCTAGAGTCACAGACACTTTATGTACCATGTAATTGTTGAGTCATACGGCTGAAGTGACAAAGCAGCTTTTCTACCAACCTGAATTTGTTGAAAAGCCTCCTTTTCCTCGTGGCCCTTTTCAAGTGATTCAGTACATGTTTTTAAGGAGCATGCGGCAATTAAATATTCGTCGCTTCTGAAATCCAAAGGTGCCCAACAGTACCTGTGTTCCTTTTGTTAGTGGCAGGAATGTCACATGTATCAGTTGACAAACTTTCATTTGGAAGGACTGCCTTACTCTGCACGAGGCTACTAGACCTTTGGCATCTCAATGAAATGGCAAGCTCTTTAAATTGTGCAGCATTTTCTTTCCACACTTTGGCACACTTGTATTTCACCAATATCTATTCAATATGGTATTATCAACATAGATGCCGACACTTCAGAGAATCAGCTGTTGAGTTACTTCCAGCTACTCAAAGTAATGCACCAAGTCTGGACCATCTTGTTACCATACTCCTAATAATAGATTTAACTCCATCCAGAATTATATTCCTTCCAAAATGGTACAATGCTCTTAAGATACTTTAGATATGTATTCTCTGAGCTCCCTGCTTATATTGTTTGGAAGAATCTTGTAGATCTTTTGGTGTTTTTGATATTTCTTCCTGGATCATATTTGAATCTGATTATAGACTTAGAAGGCACTAGAACTAATATGAATGGGTGTTTATGGAGATCAGCATTATACTACAGAGCAGCTATCTCAAGAGAAATTATTTTAGATATTTAAACAAGGAGGTGCTATCCTCCTTAGAAAAAAGAGAAACTTCTGCCCTGCTTTTACTTATAAGAGAGGCTTACAGGAAATTTTGGGTTCAAGGTCTACAGTTTCATCAGAACGTGCCAATATCTCCCTGTCCAGACAAGTCATTTTGCAAGCAGTGACTTGACTTTATCATATGATACATAGGAGTCTGTGATTTCAGTTTTTCTTTATAATCCAGTCACCTGAAAGATAAAATTTGAGGCTTGGTTTTCAGAAATTTCAATATTGTGGCTCCAGGAGATAAGTGTTCTTTTTTTTTTTTTTTTCAGTTTATATCTGAATTCTCTATAGTTTATTCATTTATTTTGAAGAAAAACTTCATAGAGGTTGACAGTCCTCCAGCAAGAACTCAATCTTTGCTATAGAGAAGGAAAGGTGACTGATCATTTTAAATCAAAAAGACCCAGAACCCAGTTGAGAATGGGTAGCAGATTTGGTAAGGATCAGTCTAATTCTGTTTTTCTATTTTTCCCCCCTCCCAGTTCTTAGAGTATAAGCCTCTAGGGCTTCCAACCAAGAATCTAGCTTATTTATTATGACCTCTCTTTTTGTCCTGTCCTGAACATTAATCTCTTATCTTCCTAGCAGGGTGAGACTATCAAAATCTGTCTTTGCTTTTTCACATGCTTTCACCTTCACATTCTATTTTACCTTTTATACAGCTGTAGATTTCTGTAGAGCCTTGAGAGGAGAATTGCCATGTGTCAGGCCCAGTTAATCTATTCTTCTCTTTTCTCTTGGATATGTTGACCACTGATGATCCAAAAAAAAAAAAAAAATTTTTTTTTTTCCTCCATCCTGATTAGGTCACCAAAATTCCAGCTGGTTTCCCTGTGCCTCTGAAGTAGCTCTCTTCCAAGGGACAGACCCAGATTCTCAACCTGAGTGATGACAGGATCAGAAAAAAAAATCCTCAGGCAAAATGCTCCATGATTAGCCCTTTCTGTAATCTTGGTCTATCTAACCCATTGTTTTGGCAGCTCTCTAGTGAATTTATATAGATTTTTCTTGTTGCATGTTTTGTTATTGTTTTACAAGTTTACTTCTTCTTCTTCTTCTTCTTTTTTTTTTTTTTTTTGGAAGAATTATTTGCCTACTGCAAGCTATTTTAAGAAAAAGCCAATCTATTCATCATTGATTTTTGGTCCATACTTTCAGCATTTTTTTTTTTCAATTAGAGTCTATTCATATACCACCAGGATTATATGAAAGTACCCATTTTCCCTCAACATAGTCATATCTAGATAATATTGAAAGATTGTTTACCTTCTGCCAAACAAAATAATGGAAATTATCTTATAATTATTTTATGTACTCAAATGAAATTGAACATCTTCTGCTATTATTTACTTTTCATTTTTCCCCTTCCTTCCCTCCTTTTTGTCCTCTCTCTCTCCATTCCCTCCCCTTTCTTTCTTTGTTTCCTTCTTTCTTTCTTTTCTTTCTTTCTTTCCCTTTTGTATTTCCATTTCTTTGAAAGCTTATGTTCTTTGCCCCAAATTTTCATTTTGCTTGTTGGTTTGTTTCTTTTGTTTTTTTGTTTAATTTTTGCTTTTTAATAGCAATATGCTGGAGTTTTCTTTATAGTACATATGTTAACAGTTTTCCATATTGTTTATTTATATTTTAGATTTCCTCCTCTATTTTTGGATTTTGAATTAATCAGTGGTATCCTTTCACTCAGAAAACTTAATTTTTATGTTTTTTTAAATATGCCATGTTTTTCAATTATAGCTTGAAGTTCTTATATCCCTTAATTCATTGGTAGCTTTTTGTTATTGTGAGCTACATTATATATTTTCACCTACTACATAATGATTTCTCAAGTAGAGAGTCATTATATATAGATATGATCAATATTTCATGGACATTACATGGGTGTTGCACAAAAGTAATGTAAATTGAGACAAAGAAATGTTTTGTTATCTTTTATCTATTTACTTATTTAGAGAACTGAGTATATGCAAGAAAATCACTGTAGCATATTTATGTGTTACTGCAAAGAAGTATATGATCAAAAGACATTATTTTTATTTCCTATAACAATTTAACACAAGCTATTCTCATGAAATAAAATTAACCAAGATAAAGTATCTGCCAATTAAGATTTTTCTGAACCATCCCTTAACCATTTATTACTTGGAAATGGAATCTGGCAGTCTCAGTTGTCCTATAAATAATTGGCAAGGGGTTGGATTAAAAATAATATGGATAAAAGATAAATTTCAAGAAAGTGCTTCTCTATACCGAGCCAGTATTTTAGATCTAGATTTTGTAATTTCAGTCATTTTTTTTTAACTTAGACATATATGAGTTTAGGTAAGGCAACATCAGTATATATTGAGGTAAGCTCTGCAAGGTTAAAGTAGTTTAGACTTAATTTAGGATGATGTATCTGCTTTTACATGATTATTATTTTAGAGAGTCCTTCCCTTGAATCTTGAATTGGAGTTGGTCATAGACTTTTAGCAAACATGATGCAAACAGTGGCAGAAAGAGTGTTTGCACCTTGGGTTTGGGTCTCTTTGGCGGGATTTAGAGAACTCAACAAACTAGCCTGAATTATAATGGAACATACATGGTCAAGCGAACTCTTCACTTAGCTGGAGTTGGGCCAAATACCAGACCTTACATGAGGCTTCTTTGACCTGGTGCGGCCAAGCTGGCCTAGAGGGAAAAATCCAGGACCTGGTGAGCAATTATCAATGTTTGTTGTTTTAAGTCACTAAGTTCCGAGGTAGACTAGTTTGCATCAAAAGCTGATGCAATTTTCTTACCAGGCAAATGCTTACTATGTTTCAGACACTATACAAGGTGCACATAAGCATTAGGAAAATAGTTCATATTTGTTATTTTTTTCTTGTTTAAGACTTCTTTCTCTTGAGAGAAAAGGGTCATCTTGCTCTGTGTGTAAGATTCTTGTTGATCCCCAAAGCTGATACTTTTCCTCTGACGCTCAGAAAATGGACCCACTTTAGACTTCACTAATAAAAGAGAAAACACCTCACAGAAACTTGTTTGAGTATACTTCATTATAAACGTCTTTGTACTTTTCATCCCCTCTACAGACATTAGTCACAACCTCTGGTTAGACATGTAAATTGTATGATCACATTTATGGGATCTTGAGAAAAAGTTAGTAGTGATTGTCTTCATGTATTAGGACTTCACTGGGTTTTTTATGTTTTAATTTTTAAAGAAGATTTTTCAATCATACAAATAATTAAACTCTTAGAATTTTGAAAAAGAAAAAAGCTGGGCATGAATTACAAGTGACCATTTAAAATTACACAAAGGCCTGCATAAAGTAACTCTCATACCTGTAGTGAGCATAATAATTTATATTTGATCCCTAAAGTGACTCTGTTTGAAATTCTGGTGAGGTGCTTGGGGCAAGGACAAGACTCTATTGTCACAAAATTTCAAATATCTCAGGTTTCACTTGTTTGTGAATAGTATAACTCTTTCCTTTCTGCAGTTAAAAAAATAAAGTACATTTATTGACCTATCTGTTAGCTTTAGAAGAAAAACTAAACAGCAGCCTCCTCATTCCTTCTTCATGATCTTTTCCACCTTTAGATTTCCTGTGATTCTCCTTATCAAAGACCACACTCTCCTGTCACTGTCACTGACCATCCTTGTGGCATGCTGCTTATAGACTAATTTGTCAGGCCATCTGTCTGATTTCCATCGTCTAAGTATTTCTACATCATATGCCCTGGCAATAAACTGCATTCATTCAGTCAGAAGCATTAGTTTAATGTGTGAAAGATGCAGCAATTTGTTCAGAAATTCCAGCTGGCATAATGCAAACATCAGCACCAGGCAGATGATTTTTGATCCACATAGATGAAAACGATTCTCTTTTTTATTATACTTATTTATGTGTTTCCTCTTTTATTGCTTTATTACTACTATTCTTTGTTCTCTGGTTTTGTGTGTGTGTTTTGATAATGTCATAGGATGGCAAAACCTTCTATCCAGTGAAATTATTAGCTCTTGTCTCTGCTAGAAGGTCACCATCTTGATGGACTGATAAAGATGTGGAAAAAGGTATGAAATCTCTGACAAACTTTCTTGTGCAATGGCTTTGAATATTGAGATTTTCATGATAGACTCAATAATTTGATTGATTTGGAGCTTTATAAGCATTACTATTAAACACTGGTCTCAAGGGCCAACTATTCTCTTTCCTTCTCAAATTATTTTCAGCCTAAGGCCATTTGTTCCATGGAGATGTGTTTGAACCCCCCCCCCCAAAAAAAAATTCATTTTTAGGGCATTCATGCATGATTCATCATCCTCAGAAATATTGAAATTTGGCGCTGGGAAATTTTTGTCACAGTGACATTGTCCTGAGTGTCGCAGAATGTTTAGAAGCACCCTTGGCATGTATCCACTGCGTGCCAGAAGCACTGACGACCCGGTGTGATAAATAAAAATATCTGAGTCATTGCCAATTGTCCTTTAGCAGAGTAATGAAACCAGCCTCGCTGAGAGCTTGTGGTCCATCGGGTTAAAAGCTGGTGTAAATGACTGTGAAACAAGGGGACACTAAATGGGAACGGAGAGAGGAACCCTGAAGAAACCAGAGAGTTCTATCCTGTAAGCAGAATATAAAGATGTGAAAATGCCCCGGGGACTGCTGGTGCAGTAGCTGCAGGTAGTCATTCTGAACATGAGATTAAAAGGTACATGTTTGTATGTATTTTCAAGATCCCTTTGAAGACCAGCCTTTTTCTTCTTTACTTTCTTTTTCTTTTCTTTCTTTTTTTTTTCTTTTCTTTTCTTTCTTTTTTTTCTTTTCTTTTCTTTTTTTCTTTTCTTTTTCTTTTCTTTTCTTTCTTTTTCTTTTCTTTTCTTTTCTTTTTGTTTCTTTCTTTTTTCCTTTCTTTTCTTTTCTCTGTCTTCTCCATTTTATTCCACACATCCCATGTCCATATTCATTTAGTTATATAGCTCCTGCTTACTGCTAAATCCCAATCCCAGCCCCCCCCCCACCCCCGGGTATCCTGGTGCTACTAATTTAGTCTCTCCTTTATCTTCTTTGAATGTCTCTGTCTTTATAATCTAATTCCAACTTTACCATCAACAACTGAGGAATCTGCAGTTGTATTCCTCTAGTGGCTGGATTCCTAGAACCTGCCATCAGATTTCCCCAAATGCCTGTTAAGAATTCCAATACATAGTACTTGCTAATCAGCTGTTTTCCCAGCCTTATGTAAAGTTTCATGTGAAAACTGTTTGCAAGGCCCACAGCACACTTTATTGCAAGCAACTGATGCAAGCAAGCCAAGAATTCATTGTCTAGTGATTTTTTACGAGATACATAGATGTTCTTTGGAAAACCCCAAAGCAAATATGCTTCCCACGAAATTGCCACACTTCTCTGGGCATGTCTGATGTCAGGTGCCTGCTGCTTTTACTAATCCCGTCAGATCTCCATATACTTAATTTATTCGTCGAGGCCTATGTCTGAAAACAGAACACATAAACGATTAAGTGTTTTTGGAAAATGCCATTCTAGTTATGAAATCAACTTTCTGCTGTAATGATTTCTAAATGTCTCCTCCCTCGCTTATTTATGTAAGCATTTCCTCAGTTTCTGACTTACTCCAAACTTATTTAGTCTTTCTATGTTTCAGACACTGTAAAGTGCGATGTTGAACCCAAAAGACATGCATCTTGCCATCATAAAACTTTAGAGGAAGATACGAGTAAATAAGCAGTACAGTACGGGATGACGTGTGAACTAGCAGTGGGAATATAAAGTGTCAGAGAAATAAGGGTGAGAGCAGAATGAACAAAACTGGGGGAAGGGCGAGAACTTTTTCCGTTTCTTCCCTTTGGTTATGTTTTATTTCAAAACAAAATTGATGTCTAAGCTTGGAAAGAAGGATAAACAGACTGTAGCCAAATAAAGAAACCATGAAACATCATTCTGTCTCCCAAGGAATACTGGACCCAAAGGCTTGAAAGTCATAAAGGGCATGGCACATTTTTTTAAAATTAAAGAACTTCTATATGGCTAGAGCTTAAAGTGCATAGAAGAAAATGTAAGAAGGAGTGCATGGAAAAGGATAAACTACCAAATTATGGAGACTCTTATATTTTATGGAGGAGAATTTGGATTTTATCTTGAGGAGGATGGTGAGCCATGTAACTGAAATGGGGACAGACTATTTTAGAACCATAACTCTGACTGTTATTGATGGTGGATTGTGGAGCTTGTAAAATTGGAGGCGGGAAAACCACTAAAAATACTGTTTTAGTGTTCCTCATTATGGAGCAGGTCCAAAAATCTTCTTGCGTGAAGTTCACATTTCACAAATTATGTTCACCTACTGACTGAAGCAAACAACTGTTTTCTCCCAACTTTAGACATGTTTGGGACATCCTCATTTTTTTAAAGATTTTATTTATTTATTTATTTATTCATGAGAGACACCCAGAGAGAGGAGAGACACAGGCAGAGGGAGAAGCAGGCTCCCTGTGGGGAGCCCAATGCAGGACTGGAACCCAGGACCCTGGGATCATGCCCTGAGCCAAAGGCAGATGCTCAACCACCAAGCCACCCAGGTGTCCCAGGACATCCTCATTTTTAAACATAGTTAATTTTAAAGGTATAATGTTTGCAAGAATGTGAGGTCTTTTGCCACAACCCTGTCTTTTCCTCCCATCTGTGGAAGCTCCTCCATATGACTTCATGCCTCCCATGTCTCTGCTCCTTGTCATGAATTTGTAAAAGCTCAGCTACGTAAGCAAGGGGGTCACATTCAGGACTTCTGTGCTACACAGCACATTTACCTCCACTTTAAAATCCAAGTTCCCAAATATCCATTTCAGTAGAAAGGAAAGTGGCATTTCCCGTTCGCATTATTTCTCTAGGTTTTCAATCAGGCTCATTTCTTACTTGTTTGAAACCTCAGAGGGTGTACTTTCAGACTCCCCATGGTCAAACTTTCCAACAAAATCTAAGGTAGGACCTTGCTGGAGGTTAAATACTCAAAGAATTGACTTTACTTTCATTCACAAACACACACACACACAATAGTTCTTTTAAATTAATCACATGACTGAAAAGCTGTACTTAGATCAACTACTTAGATCAACTCCAAACTGTCCAACAGAAAAATAAAAAAAAGAAGTCATCAGACTTATTTATTCTTATTTGTTTTGTAAATGTACATGAGATTTAGTATATTAGAAAATATAAAATGTTCGTGAATCATTAAGATATACAGATTTGTGGACTATGTTTTCCTTAATCATTTGCACGGAACCTTTTGAGTTTAATGTTCTCTACAAACAATCCATTTTTTTTTTTCAAGATGGAACAAAATTACTTTTACTATCCAAAGAAAATGGCAGAATCCTCACATAAATGCACTTAATCCTGAAAATGTAATTATAAGACCTTAATGAGAAGAAAGTCAAATTAATTGCTTTACTGTTTTCCCCCCCCGATGTCCTTGAGAGTCCCGATTTTGATGTTGATAACATTCAGTAAGAGACTCATTACTAAAATTTCAAGCTGATATTCTTTTTTTTTTTTTTTTTTTTTTTTAGCACAAACATTGCTCTTTAAATTCACTTTTTTTTCTGCTTGGAATACATGACCAACATCTGAAACTTCTTATATATGAACTGAAGCTTGATCTGTACTTATTTACTGCATTGCGACTTGATAGATTCATCTCCTAGAATGCCGTGCCTCTTCTGTAAAAGGTGTATATATGTAAATTTAAAACTCTTTATCCAAGTCACCATCCAAAGCAGGATTCTTATTCATTAATCATATGTTTTGCTCACCTTCTTCAACGAACCTGTTATTCTACAATGAGGTCTCCATATGAGGCACCTTTTGTACCCAACATTGATTGGTTGCCAAGGAGACTACTGCCACCCTGGGGAAGCTCATGATTCCTCTTCCCTTTCTGCTAAAAGGAGGGGAATTCATGGTACAGGGTCAAGGGCAAGACGGGAGAGTAGAGTACAGATCCAGCCTAAGAGAGATTTGAGGTGAATAGTAAGTTCTCTCTGTTCCATCCATCAGCAGCAAAAGTACTTAAGTTGAAATGATAAAACTTGAAGTCTGTTTGGTCCAATGGTCTTGTATCCCTGGCTGCATCTGAGTCAAATTTCCTTATAAGAGAAAATTGGAGAAAATTCTATTTCCTTTTATTCTTACAACTACGGTCTTCCTTGTTGCGATAACTTCCTCCCCCTATGAATTAGCGTGCCGTCATATGCCTCCCAAATATTCTTTGTTATAACAATTAAAAATACATAACCTATGGCCTAAAGTCGTAATGCAGATTTCCAAGTATCATGATATCCCTTCAGATTCCTAACAGATAATTCATGGTTGTGCTATACTTCAACTCCTGGGCACTTTTCTTTGTTTTAAGACCAGTGGTCTACTTTTAGGTGCTCAGTGATCCACATGCTCATTACATTGGTCATGAACTATGAACCCAGCAGGACTTTCCATTTTGATCATTCATCATTTCATCCTTTTTTTTTTTTAATTTTATTTATTTATTCATGAGAGTCACAGAGAGAGGCAGAGACACAGGCAGAGGGAGAAGCAGCCTCCCTGCAGGATCGATCATGGGACTGGATCTGAGTCAAAGGCAGATGCTCAATTCCTGAGCCACCTAGGCGCCCCTCATCATTTCATTCTGAAATAAAAAGAGCGTACCTAAAATGTTTTGATCTCTTTCCTCTGTTAGGAAGACCCTTTTCCAAATCTTGTGTTCCAGGCTTGTCTGAGTAATTTTTTTCTTTTTCATATGTCAACAGAAATGTTAACTTCTTTGTGAATTTGTACTAGGGTTTTAGCCCTACACTTACTTATGGCTTTTTTTTTTTTTTTCCTGCAGTTTCTACCTTGGTCTAATGATAATGATTTTATGATACAATGCAAGGACTTCCTTGTAAGTCTGTCTTTTCTAGACAGTTAAGTTTGTAGTGTTTGAATAATTTGGTTTACTATTTTGAATTCGAAAGACTTGATATATAAAATGCGTAGACACTGTTTGTTGGGGGAAAGAAAGTACCTAGCCTTCTGTTACTTTCTACCAGATGTCTGGTATCAGGCATTATGTACTTCAAAATGAATATGCTACCATTCTCAGGGATATTTACATTTGAAACCACAGCTTTAAACATATTTAATGTTATAGTCTAGTCTCAGAAATAGCATTCTTCATGATTGTCTTGTAACCTTTACACAGTATTTTATTTTTTAAAATTTTTATTGGAGTTCAATTTGCCAACATTTAAAATAACACCCAGTGCTCATCCCATCAAGTGCCCCCCTCAGTGCCCGTCACCCAGTCACCCTAATCCCCTGCCCACCTCCCTTTCCACTTCCCCTTGTTCATTTCCCAGAGTGAGGTGTCTCTCACGTTTTGTCACCCTCACTGATATTTTCACTCATTTTCTCTCCTTTCCCTTTATTCCCTTTCACTAATTGTTATATTCCCCAAATGAATGAGACCATATAATGTTTGTCCTTTTCTGATCGACTTATTTCACTCAGCATAATACCCTACAGTTCCATCCATGTCGAAGCAAATGGTGGGTATTTGTCATTAATAATGGCTGAGGAATATTCCACTGTATACATAGACCACAGCTTCTTTATCCATTCATCTTTTGATGGACACCGAGGCTCCTTCCACAGTGTGGATATGTGGACATTGCTGCTATAAACATTGGGGTGCAGGTGTTCTGGCGTTTTACTGCATCTGTATCTTTGCACAGTATTTTAAATATCTATATTAAACCTACAGTAACTTTATAATTGGTCCTTGTGAGCAGGTCTCATTGATTGTAAACCCTTCCCTTCATATTTAATCCTTTGTATTACAAGTTTTAAGAGTATGGGTTTGAGGTGCCTGGGGGCTCAGTCAGTTAACCATCAACTCTTGATTTCATCTCAGGGTGCTGGGATGGAGCCACTGATTGGGCTCTGTGCTTAGTGGGGAGTCTGCCTGAGATTCTCTCTCTCCTTCTCTTTCTCCCTCGGTCCCTCTGCCTCACTCTAAAAGAAATACATCTTTTTAAAAAATGGTAACAAGCATTCCCCAGATCGAATGTTATCATTAAAGGCAAATGCCTGCAAAACCTGTTCTTTTTTTCTCCAGTGTTGTCACTGAAATAACTAAATTCTTCTATCAGTAAGATGAGTAAAAATCAGCAGTTCTCAATCCATGTACATGGTGCACTGCATGTGGTGTGATGAAGACAGGCTTCACTCTCTCCAGAGTCTGGAAAGACCAGAACCCATCTCATCACCAGCTGTTGTGCTGAGACCATAGGTTCTCATGTGAAGCTACCTAAGTCTAGCCCTAGTTCTGGTGCTTATAAGGGGTCTGAACAAGGAAATCACATAAGTTCTTGTGCAGTTGTCTGAACAATCAAGTGTGGACACAAACAGTACTTCTCTTGTATAAGTGTTGTAAGAATTAAATAAGGAGGGGGCACCTGGGTGGCTCAGTTGGTTGAGTGTCCGACTCTTGATTTCAGCTCAGGTCTTGATTGCAGGGTCGTGGGATCAAGCCCTGTGCTGGGCTCTGCACTCAGTGGGGACTCTGCTTGAAATTCTTTCTCTCTCTCTGCCTCTACTCCTCCCTGATTTGTGTGTGGTCTCTCTCTCTCTCTCTCAAATAAATAAATAAATAAATAAATAAATAAATAAATAAATCTATCTTTAAGAAAAAAAGAATTAAAGTAGGAAATGAATGCAATCTGCCTAAATAGTTGTTAATTATTTGTAACCCCTTACCTCTGCTATGACCATTATTTTTTAATGAATATTTTTATTATTTTCCATATTATTATTATTATTAAATTGACATTTTACATGGGGAAGATTAAGTCAAAAATTAGATTGGATACCACTGGTCAAAAGCATGATTTAACCTATTCTTTTGAAGAATAAACAATCCTACTTAAATTTGTACAGTGAGAGGTATGTTTTGCATAATTAAATGCATGGTTTTAGAATTTTAAAATATATTTTTATAATAAAACTCATAAAAGTATTAAATTTACAATATAGAAAATGAATATTTTAAAATAAAATTAACATAATATACAATCTCACCAGTTTTTAAAATATTTTACTGTGATTCAGTCTATTTTCCATGCATACACACAAACAATTCTTTTTATTTTAATAGATTAGAATCAGATATAGTGATTTTTGCCTCTTGTAAAAGTTTTTGGAGAATTTACTTTTAATTTTTCAAATGTTTGTTTATATATTTATCATATGGTTTAAATATAATCTATTAGAGTTGAAGTATTTGAGTTGTTTATAAATATTTTATTATTACTAAGATTATGAGATAAGCATACTTGTACATAAATGTATGTGTATTTTTAATTTTTTGCTTATTTTTTTAATTTTGCTTATGTTACAGTAGAGGAAAATTATATTTAAAAGGTTTTTTAGGGGTCAATTTTATATTGGCAAATATATGTAGGCAAAGTGCTCTTCAAAATATTGTGTATTTTACACTCCTGTTTTTAATATTATAAGGTGGGCATGTCTTTATTTTCATGCACCAGCTGACATTTGGTGCTACAAAAAACTTGAGAGGGTTCTTTAGATCCTACAGATGGAAAGAACAATTTTAAAATAATAGCAAATTAATTAAAATCGAGCATCAACAAGCATGCTGCAGCAAGTACAATACAACAGTCTTATCACAGAACAGTTTATATGTGAAATAGCCATTACCTCAGTGGAAAAAAACAACTATAGTCAATAGCTTTTTAGAGTGGATAAATTGAGAAAAGGGTCAAATTGTCCTCTGAATGTCACACGCATTAGAATGTAGAAGTATCAGATACCAAATAGGATAAAATTGAGGTAAAGATCAGGAAATATTGGTGTTAACTGGGAGTTTACGTGTAGAAAAAAATGACTTCATCTTTTTCTTCTTCAGCTTTGCACACCTCATATCTGGGTGATTATCCATTAGGCAGAGGATGAGAAGGGTCATCTCTAGAAAGTCTGACTTGACCAGAGAAAGTACCTCTTTATGATGCTATTGAGTGCCCCAGGGAAATGGTTGCCTCCCTGAGCAAGCTCTTAAATAATAATGGCGCCCATCAATTGACATAGCTCCAAGTAGGTAACTTAGTCCTCATCCTTAATTTTAAAATGTTAGTAGTTAAGCAAAAGAAAGAGAGAAAAATTCAGTAGCAGTCAGGTTCATGTGAGGAAAGGAGAAACTGAAAAATGGGTTATGCAGATTCTACAAAGTACTGGAATGGCCAAAAGGAAACACTGATGTAATACAGGTAACAGTGACAGGAACAACTACTACTTCAAGAAAAGGAAAGATGTTGGGGTTATGAATAACTAGAATCTTGGAGGAAACGCTGACAAGAGGCTGTTCCCAGTGGATGTTAACTCAAGAACTCAGAGAAAGGACTGCTTAGAACTGGGACTCAGGTCTCCAAAGAGGAAGCACTCTCTGGCTAGGAAGGAGCAGAATGAGGAGAGGTCTAATGTATGAAAACAAAACAAAACAAAACAAGGAAATATGGACCAACCGTAGTTTCTAGAGTGAGGAGATGTTTCCAAAGTGATGCTGAAAGGAACATCCAAGGACCAAGGACTGTTAGTTTCTTCTTTTGTGTCCATTCCATCTAGCGCTCCATAGTGGTGGGGTCAAGGAACAAACCAGAGTCTACTCAAGAGCATAAAGGAGGTGCTCTGGAGCTGGGGGTGGGGAGGTGGAAAGCCTAATAACTGATACAGGATGGAACATGGCCGAAACCAATTGATCAAGAAGGAAAAGAGCTTAAAAAACTGGAAGATGCTAAAACAGAGGGAGGAAAAGTCAAAATGCTTTCATAGAGCGAAAAGGAATGTTATAAGTCCATAAATAAGAAGATGCTAATAAAATTAGTGCAGAGGATAGAATTTGCCTCCCTAACTAAGATATGTCCCTTTGGCATGAGGATTATTTTAGGCTGATTATTTTTAAGAAACACTAGACATAGGAAAAGCTCTGTAAGCACCGCCCCCAACCCCTGCCATCTCCCTCTCTGTGTCAGGAAGAGAAGGATGACAATCCATAGATACTCTTATCAGTGAAGAAGGCAGTGATTTAAATCTATATAATAACCTCACCTGTGTTTGCAGCACTCTTCCTATAGCCTCTCATAACTGCCTCCTCCTTCTGTTGTCTTTAGCTGGAGATATTTAAGGAAGTGGCTTGGGGCACTTAAGGGAGTTGTTCAGTTTTCCTGGGTTTCTCCTATATAAACATGAAGCATACATATTGTAAGACTTCTGTTTTTCTCCTGCTAACCTGTCTTTTATTACTGGGGGGTCTCAGCCAAGAAGACCCTGGAAGGGCACAGAAAATATTTTTTTTCTCCTCTACACTACAATATATAAACATTAGAATGTCTATTCAAAAAAAAAACAAACAATATCTTTTTTTTTAAAGTGTATCTTGTTCTCATTCTCCAAAATGCATTAATTTTTTTTTTAATAATTAAGTTGAGGAAGTTTCCGAGAAAGAATAATGAAGTAACAGAAAAAAAGAACAGGAAGCAAGCAAACAAACAAACAAAAAAATGAACAAACAAAATCATAGGACTTAAATAAATCTAAGAGATCTAAAATTAAATTGAATCAATAAAAAATTGGGGGGGGGGGATTATTAAAGAAGTAATAAGAGAAAAGATCCCAAAATAAATTATCTGTTCTTAGTAGGTTTCTAGAAAATGACTAGTTTTTTCCATTCTTCTGTGTGTACACTTTCTGACCTCTGGTGTTGTTTAATCAGGGTTAAACAACCCTGAAACAACCCAATCAGGGTCTGTCTATCTATCTATCTATCTATCTATCTATCTATCTATCTATATCTATATTATTAAGCTTTTCTAAGAAATACCTTGATATTCTTTCAAACTGGCATATCTTATCACTTAATTTGTATATTTTATAATTTCTACCTTTTAATATGCTATAATGTAAATCATATATATTTTATTCTCTATTTTCTCCCCAGATTTATTGAGGTATAATTGACCAAAAATCTATATATGTTGAAGGTGTACGCCTTGATAATTTGATATACATATATTTTGTGAATTGATCACCTCAATCCACTCTATTTTTAAGTATTTCTTCAAAACTTCCTCTATGCCATCTAGATTACCTTCTACTCAGACCATAGCTAGCATTAAAAAGATTTTGAAACATGGCTAATGTTTTGGAGGACCCCTTTCTGTTGTTTTTGCTCTAAATGTCATCCTGGCTTGACTCCTTTGTTGTGACCTTGGGGAAAACGATTAACTCTCTAAGCTTATCCTTGTCTGCAAAATTCGAAATTGAAACTGGGTCTGTACTGTTCCTTTAACCTCTAACAGTCTGATTTCTTTTGTAAGTGGATCATGTGTAGGTCACATTCTCTATGGAATGCAAAAATATATCCAGGAAAGTTAATAAAATATGGAATCAGAAATAACTAATGAAAGGCAAAGTGAATTATTCATAAAGTTTTACTCTGCAATGTACAGAGATATGTCCCTCATAAATGATCCCTTGTGGCAAATTATTAACTCCTATGGAAAGAAAGGGGTATATTAATTGTTGAAACACATTTAATCAAATTGGAAACAAAATTATATGAAAATTAACATATGTAAAATAATTACATATTTTAATAGATAAATGGAATATAAGTAAAACGTGTTATTATTCTGGCTTACTGAGATTAAAATGTTAACCATTCCATTGTACATTTACCTCTCATTTGATTTTTGTGACAAAGATAGTTGTTTACAATGGGAATTGTTTTAGTCTCTTACATTGAAGCAAATTTTCAACATAATGAATTGCTTTCACCCTTTTATATATGTTAATATGCTTTCTCCACAATAAAATATAACTTTGATTTATTTTTGAACAAAAATTTCATGGCAAGTTTAATTTTTTTCTCCTTTATCACTTGGAAAAGGAAAATAAGCAGGGATCTCGGAGGGACAGACATGGAGAGGGGGAGTGAGGCTGAGAGGGAGAGAAAGAGAGAAAGAGACCATGATGTAAAGAGTTGGACATAGACCTTTGGCTAAGTTAGGATCTTCAATATTTTGAAACTAAAAAGAAAAAATTTCTAATAATAAAGAATTTTATTGATCTTTAAAAGTACAAATACTCATTAGCCTTTAAGTGGTCTTCCTTCTGGGGAGATGGAAAGGATGACAGGTATCAGAAGGTGGTAGCCAAAGAAGAAAGCACTTTGCTCATTACATTTAGGATATGGATTGGGGTGGGGGGTGGCGAGCAGTGAGGTTGGAGAAGATTCAAATTGGATGTAAGATATCAGTCAGGTGGAATTTTTTGCTGATTAGGAAATGAACTCTTTTCATTCTTCATCTGTACTTTGCTTTTACAGCAAGCATGTCTTTGCACTTTGGCCAATCCAGAACAGGTATCTCATTAGTGAAGACACAGACCACTCACTTCCACATATGTTGTCCTCTAACTGAAAGTTGATTACTTGCAATTTATTAAGACTACTAAACAAACAGAAGAAAACGTGTTTCAGCTAATTAGTTAAGAAGAAAATGCTTAATGTGCACCTAAGGATTTTCCCCTTGAACCTGACACTGTCTTATGGGGCAAAGCCACTTTTGAAGTTGACTTAATTACCTGTCTTATTAGAACTAGAAAGCTGTGTTTCAAGGTCATCAGTATTCAGCCAACACACAGATGCTATTGCGGTGACAGAAAAATTCATTTGGAGTTTCCATGTGAGTTAGTAAAACCGTTAGTCTCAGTGAATTCAACATCTGCTTTTCTATGATGTGAATGAGAAATAATTGATACCATTTTAAAAAGAATATGTTTACATTTTCTTTTATTCCTAACATATCAACTAATATTTATTAGTGCTCTTCTGGATACTGTGACTATTATAAAAGTAATATAAAAATAATCTTTATGTTGTATATATTCCAGCTGGGAAGGCAATGCACCCTATAGGTATATGAGAAAATAAAATTCTCTATAAATTGAAGTCAGACAGGACGATGCTCCTGGAGGTAACAACATTTGTTCTGTGTAGCAAAGAAAACACAAAGTGTGCCTCCGATGAAGGATTGTGAAACAAATGCAGGAATAAATTCGGTATATGTGAGAGGAGTGCTGTGCCAAACCTAGGAAATCGATGTCTACATGTATAAAGCGGGAGGCCACCCTGAAGTTTAGTGAAAGGTCATTTGAAAACCTTCCCACCGTTAAGTAAAGTCCCTAATATAGAAGCACATATACGCATGCACACGCAGTGTACATAACCAGCATCATAAAGTGCTTTAAAGTGCTTCCTAGCTGCATGGACATAAAGAAGTTCCATAGTAAGACTCTAAGTCTGCGTCGGATGACAAAGGCGCATTGTTAGTTCTAGTCACTGTGCCAATGAGCATTTGGAGACATGAAATCATTTTTATTTATTTATGTATTTATGTATTTATGTATTTATTTATTTATTTATTTTGAGGCATGAAATTAAAATGTTAGTGTAGAAAAGGTGAACCTCTTGTAGACCAAGAAACGTACAGACGTTTATAAAAGTAATTTCAATACAGCGTAAAATAGCCCTACAATGATAAATGTACTAGATAGAGCCTTACAAAAAATGAATTCCATAATTCCATAATGTCATTGGTTTTCAGAAATATCACATGTATTTGTATGCGAGGAATCATTTTGAGATAAATTTCTAATCCTGACTTTAAGTTTTACTCTTTTTTTTTGGGGGGGGGAGAGGAGATTGTTAAAGGAAGTAAAGGCAAGCTGGAAGGGCAAATCTGAGTACTAATAAGAAAAGAGACTTCAAAGTAGATGAATTCAACTAACATAATGTCACTGCCAAATAGTGTTCATAAAGGTTAAGTAGCATTCCTTACAGTCTGGAATTAGAAGAGAGAGCTGGTTGAAATGAGGTTTGAATACAAGAAAGTACATATATTTCTTGCCGTGTGCTTTGAATTGAGAAGTTTGGTATTTTAACTCCTGCCTTACTAAGTACAGTAACCTAATTGCCTATACACATACTCAACAGAATAAAAGGTTGTGTGCATTCATAATGTATTCTGAAAAGTATTATTATCATATGGAATTTAAGTGCTGAGCTCCTAATTTCTATTCTTGCAGCATAACAAAATACGGAATTTGGTAAATCCATTAATTTTCTCCAAATGATGCAATTAGTCAAAAACCTACCTCTCTCTAAATATTTCTTTTGAATGTAATGCACCTTTTACTTGTCACATACATATTTGAGATTCAGAAATGCAACAGAACTCATGAAATTGTACCATATACCTAAGAGAGTCCACAAGTTGTTTGGGGGGATTTCATCCACTGAGGAAATCAAGAAAAAAAAAAAAAAAACAACAACGTGCAAATCATTCCAACTTTTACCTCCACTCTTAATAGGGACTCCAAAGAAAGATCAAAACCATAGCCCATGAGTTCACTTATTAAATTTTAGATGACACAGGTGATAATTAGAGGGTTGGGACATTAAAGACAAATTGAATTAATAGAAACAGATGGAGCAACTAAGTACAGATATGCTGACAATTCATACTCTTCACAAGTATTAACAGAACTGCAGTTTCTTTCATAAATGTCACCTGAGGGAACAGATTTCCATGAGAAATAAGAAATGGTAAGGAGAACACTTTCCCTTTCCGTTAACCTTCTATGTAGCAACAAGAAATGATATTCCAAGGAGCGGCTGATTTATAACTATGGTGAATAGCTGTGTTATAGCTCATCCACAACCGAAGCATGCATATTCATAGATTTGACAGTGACAAATACCTTTGCAAAGGCTTTGAAAAGACACAAAGAGTAGGTGATCTCTCTATCCATAAGCCATGGTCTCAGTATCATGATATCCTATCCAGAATCCTTGACTTAGCAACCTAGCAGATGCAGGATATGGAGCTTTATGTATATGTATTTTTTTTTTCCTGAGGAATGCCATTTGATTTGATTTAATTTTTGTGACATTTTCTTCATCAAATTATAATCAGGAGAAAATTTGGTTGTGTAAAAAGTTCATAATCATCAAGGTGAAATGAGGAAATGAGCCCTCGCTCCATTCATAGAGAAAGTAAATGTTTCAGGTGGATACTGAATGCAAAGTAGGTTACATTACTTCCTCTCCCTCCGCCCTGCATCATTTCAATACAGGTTATCTAAATCCAGTGTTTTAATTTTCAAAGGTAGAGGATGGAAAGACAGGCTGCCTTTTCTGTTCAAATATGCTATTGAAATAAAGCCACACTAGGTGGCTGTGCTATGGGTGGTTATCAATAGAAAGCCATTTCAATTTTCTAAATAGAACTGTGGAAAAAAATAAAGATCACTAAGAATCAGAAGAAAATCCACTGCTGCGGAGTGGATAATGATATGATTCGCCTGTACAAAAGAGAAGCATGCCAGTAAAGAAAATACATATATATTTTTAAATTGTGCTCTTCTCCCAGTTAATTTTATAAGTGCTCATAAGAAAATGCAATAGGCAGAAAAGAAATGGTGATTTTCTCCGATCTGTTCAACCCTGAAATTTCATCTGTGGGTGACAAATGGACTCTATTCACAACTCTTTGCTTGTTGATAAAGCTAATCCAGAGCATAGAGTGTTTCCAGATCAGATAATGTAACTTTATTGGTGCTGTACTTAGGGTATAAGAATATGAAGTTGGTAGAGTCAGAACTAAGGCTGTTTTATCACAACAGAGCAATGCATTGGCATTTTAAATAAAGATAATATTGGGAATGTATACAAATTTGAACATTAACAATTCACAAATGCCTCCTAGCTTTCAGGTTCCTATTACGGAAGGTCAGGTTGATCTACTACCTAAAATACAATTAGAGATTTTAGTACTTCTCGTATTAAGGCCAGAGTGTTACTTCAAATTACTTTCCTAAACACATTTGGTATCTCATAAATTTCACTGACGGGGAAAATAGAAAAAGTTTTATAAAGTGTAAGCTCAACTGTCATTGATAATGAAATTATTTCCCTTGAAGTTCCTGCCTATAAAGTTGTCTTGGGGAGAGAAATAAAAATAACAGGGACTTCGGCTCACTGTATGTGGTTATTATTCTAATATTTATTAAGTTTCCCAGATTTACTAGACTGTACAGGAAACAGAGTCGGCTGCATAATCCTCAAAAAAGACAGAAAAATATATAAAGCATTACAAGTCAAGAGTGTAGATTGATACATGAGGAAAAGGGAATTAAAATTTAATAATCATCAAAATTATGCCATCAGAATGCGTATCTTCTACTGAATGCCATGGATGTTCTAGCTCTTTGTGTAGTTTATGAGA
Organism: Canis aureus; assembly: GCF_053574225.1. Lineage (NCBI taxonomy): Eukaryota > Metazoa > Chordata > Mammalia > Carnivora > Canidae > Canis > Canis aureus. The sequence continues at coordinate 25,733,358 of NC_135631.1, forward strand.
ATACGAAGTTAAGTTTGCCACTTTCTGTTCTCAATAGTTTGTGATGGGTAAACATGATAGGTAAACATAATAAAATGTATTTATTGATAGAAATCTCTGAAGGAATATGGAAGTGAGTATGACTGACATTATCCAAGGCAATCAAAGAAGGCATCCTACAGAAGATGAGATCATACAGAACTAATTGTGAGCAGGAAAGGCCTACGGAGATAGGGGGCACATCACAAAAGGATGGGACGATAAGGTGGGTTTCAGCAGATATTCATATTTCAATATTCTGGAGGAAAAAGTGTTACAGAGAAAATAAATATAAGATTTCAGAGATAGTATTATAGAGTAATGAAAGTATCCTTCATTAGATTATGACAGTCTCATAATTGCATTAAAAAAATCTAATATACTTGCTTAGAGTGAAGAGGTGATCCTATTTTAGATGGATAGATACATGGATGGATGAATGCAGCAATGAATAGATTGATACATGGATGTTGATAAATACACAAATGGAGTGGAAATTGGCTATCATCAATTAGTTCATGGTGAGTAAATGAATTAAGGCGGGCAGATACATGAACACATGCAATTTTGAGAAAGGTCACTCTATCTGTGAGGAACTAAAAAAAAAATGAAAAGATAAGAGTTGAGCCAAGAACACCAAAATTAAAACCATAGAAATAATTTCAGGTTAGAGATTACAGAAGCCTAAACATAGAATGGGATTAGGAAATAGAGAAGTCATTTGTAGGGCGTTTAGCACATATCCTGCAGTGGAATTGGTGATCAAATTGAACTGAAAAATGAAGAAAGGGCTGACTAGCCAATTTCTGGCCTGAAAGATTAGAAAATAAGTAGTAGTGACATTAACAGATAGTAAGAATAAAAACAGGTTATGTTTGGGAAGATAATAAAACACAGACATTTTAGATGATCTCATTTAATTCCGACCATGGTCCTATGCCTCTTTGTTTATTTATTTTTTAAAAAGATTTTATTTATTTATTTGACAAGAGAGCACGAGTGGGGGAGGGGTGCTCAGAGGAGGAGGGAGAGGGGGAGAATCTTGAAGCCTACTCCCTTCTGAGCGCTGAGTCCAGTCTCATGACCCATTAGGTCATGGCCTGAGCTAAAAAGAAGAGTCAGATGCTTAACCTACTGAACCGACTGAGCCACCTGGTGCCCCAAATGCCTCGTTTATAGATAGAGGAGTCTAAGGTCCTCCAGGGTCCAACCTTAGACCATAATAGAAAATGGTTTGAAGCCTGTTTGATCGCGCTCCACACCTGTGCTCTCATCCTAATGTCTCGTATAATGCACATAGAATAGATAACAATCTTTATGATTTTGCAGTTCTTTACAATTTGTAATGTTATTGGAAAAATTTGCATAAGTATCGGAAAGTATATAAAACCTGTAGGTGTAGTTGAAGGAGTTCTTATGTAGTGAATACTCAGATAATGCCCTGGTTTGTAAAAGATTATTGTCAATACCTTAGAAACCCAGTGTCTGTCTTTTTCCAAATCACATGTTCCCCATCCAAGGTAACATAACCACCATCCTGACTTTTGTGAACATAGTAAAATTGCATTATTTATTATTGCCTGTTTTTGAATTTTGTACATATCAAATCATGCCTGCGTATTTCCTTTTTTATTATCAAGCCTGTAGGACTCACCTGTGTTGTTGTATGAAATTCTATATTATGAACATAACCAACAATCTGCCACTGATTGGTATTTGGATTCCTGTGAATTCCTTGTACAGTTCTTGTGGCAGAAATATGCAAGACATCCATGAGTGTGCACGTAGGAATGAAATTACCAAATGATAGGATGCATGCATACTGGATTTTATTAGGGGTTGTCTTTGTGGTTTTCACGGTGGTGTACACATTTACGCCTTTAACAATTGTCAAGGAAGTTTTTGTTGATCTGTGATCTCACTAGCATTTGTCATCTTATGCTTTTAAAATTTATCTTGGCTAAATTGTGCAATAGTATCTTATTTCTATTTTAGTTTGTATATATGTGGTTGCTGATATATTGGAATGTCTTTTAACTTCTCCATAGACAACATAGGTTTCCTTTTAGTTGAGAAGCTTGTGTGAGCCTTTTTACTCTCTTTATTTTTTGTCTCCAGTTGTTTTTTCTTACTTGATTCTTAGTAGTTTGAATATGTTAGATACTGATAGTGGTGTGTTCTGCAAATATTGTCTCTCACTTCATCGTTTATCTTTTTCAATTTTTTTTTAGCATTTACTGAACAGAATTTCTTAATTTTAATATGGATAAATTGATCATTTTGTTTTTAGTAGTGTTTTTCTTGAAGTTTGACTTACTGGAGAACATTTACTGGAGAAGATATTATTCTATTATTTTTTCAAACGATTTTAAGATTTCTCCATTTATATGTTAGTCTTGAATCCAACTGAAATTGTATAGTGTGAGGAAAGAATTTCATTTCCCATTTTCCACATAGACAGCCATTTTTTTCCACATGAATAAGCAACTTTGCTATGAGTATTTATTGAAAATTTCAAATTCTCATGTTGATCTGCAGTTCTTCCACTTTTATATATTTCCATAGTTGGATACTTTATGGCCTCTTGATATTTAGTATTTTTTATTTTCTGGTTTACAAAAATTGCTTTTGGGTTTCCATTATAATTGTTTATTTGACACGAGTTATTTTTTCTTTATTAGGCATGGGAATTTTCTGATATATTTCACTATTATATTTTTCTGCTTTGAGGACAGATTATGAACTATAATATTTCATCTTCTGAAATTTGTTATCGTGGATTTTGAATTTTGTGGTTCAATTTATATAAATGTCCTATGTATGTGAAATTTGTGTTTCTGATATTCCATAAACTTGCATTTTTTTTAATTTTGTCAACCATTTTGTTCAAAGTTTCTGTTTATTGCTTATTTTATAGGCTTATTTTATTAATCACTGAGAAAATTATGTGAAAGTCTCCCACCATCATTTTTTAATCTCTATTTTCCCCAGTATTTCCATTAATTTTAACTGTACCTATTCTAGAGCTATTTATCAGGTGCATACAAATCTAAAATTATAATATATTCTGATTTAATTACTCATGTTGAAGTAACCCTCATTATACTTATAATAGCTGTTGTAGGAAAGTCTATTTTGCCTTGTATTATTATAGTTATATGTACTATGTTTGGTTAGAATTCACCTAGTATTTTTATTTGTTTTTATTCTTTTAATTTTATCCTTTGTGTGTCCTTATGCTTTTAATAAGTCAATTGTAAGCAGTACGGGATTAGGATTTATTTATTCTTTCCCTTTCTTTTAAATCTGTCTTGATGACACTTTTACAAGATTGCTTGTCAATTTATATCACAGATAATTGATGTTATTGCATTTGAATTTCATATTTATCATCTTAATTTGCACTATTTAGTTCACTTGTTATGTTTCTTTTATCTCCTTTATGCCCTTCACTTAAAAAATGTTTATATGCTTTTTCTTATTTGATTTTTCTTCTGTTTTAAATCAGTACATTCTAAAAAACAAATTTGTAAGTGCTAGATAAAATATGTTTGCATTTATTGAAAAATATAATGTTTATTAAAATGCAAGCAAGGACAATAAATTTTCATTTGCTACAAAACTTCTATCTCTCAAAAGTATCTTTCTTTCTACATTGAACGCAGACATGACCATGGGGTAGTCATTAGAGGCCATGATGAGATAGGCATAAAGATAAAATTATATTTTATTTTTAAAAAAGATTTTTTTTATTTATTCATGAGAGACACACGGAGAAAGGCAGAGACACAGGCAGAGGGAGAAGCAGGCTCCCTGCAGGGAGCCCAATGGGGGACTTGATCCCAGGACCCTAGGATCATGACTCAAGCCGAAGGCAAATGCTCAACCACTGACCCATCTGGGTGCCCCTAAAAGTGGTATTTTAAGAAAAGTTTTTAAAACACTGTGTCTTTGATAGCAACATAGAACTACTCTGTCAGACATGGAACTATCTGTTTAGAAATTCTTGCTATGTAGGAAAATAAATCTTCTATTTATTCACCAATAAATATGTAGCTGATACCACTCCTAATTCATATACTAAGGAAGACATTTGCATACCAAATTAACAGTATTAAAATTAGTTATTCAATTTTATGTTCTAAATTTTTTGTTTTATTTTCCAAGTGGTGAATTATAACAATGCAAAATTTGAAATCAGAGAGCTTATAATCAAATAGTGCCACCACACAAGCTCGGGTTAGCCATAATATCTGTTGTAGATTATATTATTGCCTAAATAATTTCTGCCTCTCACTCTTGGTTCTTCCCTACTGAACCATGGTCTGTGGCGGGGTAAAACGTACTTAACATTGACAATGAATGATCATATTATTTGACTTTGACAATGCAAAAATGGGAGGAAGGTTGCATATAGTCTTTGTCCAGAAGAACTTTACAGAAGTATCACATACTTCTGTCAATGATTTTTTTTTTCCCCTCACTACCAAGACAAATGCAATGTCCCAGATATTCTTGTAGCTAGTTTCTTAAAATTAAAGAATCAAACCCACGCACTTGATTAACCGGTAAACTAAGAGAAAAATAAACCTGTTCCGTTGTAAGCCACTAAGGTTTGGATGCTATTTGTTATCTCAGCCTGACTTTGCTTTACGCAGACTGATACAACCTCTAAACCCTGCTTTGTGCATGGACAATAATAATGCCTGACGGTCTACTTTCCAGATCTGTATTTAGGGCCTAATGAAATAAGATAAGCAACAGCATATTGTAAGTTCCAAAATACTATTAAAATGTTAGGCAACATAATTTTCTGCATATCTTATTTCATTCTCAAGGCATCATTATGCAAATGTTCACAACTCATTTAGAGATAAAAAGTTATGCCAGCAAGATATTAGACTTCACTAACCTTTTGAGTTCTCACATTTCTGCTTGCATTACCCATCTGTTGCTGAATGTTGTCTACTATTTCCATTGGGCCCTTAACATATTAACCAGTCATTTTAAATTCCCTCTCAGATAATTCCAACATCTGTGTCATATCTCTGAGTTTGGTCCTAAGTCTTCCTTTGTCTCTTCAATGTTTTGTTTTGTTTCTTACAATTTGGTGTGCCTCTTCATTTTTTGCTGATAGCTGGACATATTGTACCAGATAATAGGAACTGAGGTGAATAGGGCTTTAATGCAAGAATTTGTGTTAATCTGTGAGTTGAGCTATGTGCAAATATTTGTTGTAGCTGTTGGTCAGTCCCAGAGGCTTCACATTCCTCTAGTGTCCTTGTTTTTTGTTTCTGCTCTTGATGTTGGGTTTTGCTATATATTCTTCCTGGGAGAGATTCTATGCCTTGCAGATCTTTATTGGTAATCCACTGTTATTAGAGCAAAGGCTTTTATTGGGTGATGCTCAGGTAGTAAGGAGAAGAAATAGTCTATAATATGATGATTATATCATTATTTTTAGTGGGTTTTATCTTTGATTTGTAACAGCAAAAGTATTTGTTTCTTCACTAGTAGAGCATTTCTTTCTCTACTCTGGTGAGACAGAAAGACTACAGGGAGCTAGGGTGAGAGCAGTTCCTTCTCCAGTGGTGATAAGGCTTTGATGAAGATTTTTACCCTAGAAAGCAGACCTTTGTTATAGAGAAGGCTTTGGGCATATTTCACAGAGATTGTTTTCTTTTCCCCTGTCAGGGCCTACAGAGATCTTTCTCTTGCCTTCATTTTGGAAACCTGGTAAAGATCCCTGAAGGAAAAGCCCATGGAAGGATAGACCCTCCTCATACTGTGTCCCCAAAAGTTTCTCCCTCTCAGGGTCCTCAACATTCAACCTCCAGCAATTTGTTTAGTTACCAAACAAGTGGTCCTATAAGTTCATAACTCCCTCAGCTTCTGGTCCGTTGAAGCAAATTATGGCTCTGACTCTGGGTTTTCCCCTCTCCAGATTTTAGGGTGACAGTTTCCCTTGCAGGCTTAGTTTTTAATGAATCCAAAAAGAGTTGCTGGTTTTCAGTTTCTTCCTCTTTTTCTTTTAAAAAAAATTAAAGCTTATGTTGTATTCATTTGAGAAAAAGCAAGAGGAAGAATGGTCAGAGGGAGAGGGAGAAGCAGATTCCCCACTGAGCAGGGAGCCTGATGTGGAGCTTGATCGATCCCAAAACCCTGAGATCATGACCTGAGCTGAAGGCAAAGGTTTAACTGAATGACCCACCCAGGCACCTCTCTTCATCTTTTCCTCACGAAGATGGAATGATGACTTCTAAGTTCTTCACAGGGTGTAGCCAAAACCAGAAGTCTGTCCCTAAACTTTGAAAGGCCATTTTTCTCAGGTGTTTTAAGGGGCCATTTGGAACACTTTTCTTTACATGCCAGGGTTTGCCTAATTATTAGATGAGAGTGTTTCTTATTTTTCCCTGTTTGAGGGATTTAGCAAGTTTTCAGAAGATTCTGGGTACACATTTTTTTTTAATTTATTTTTTATTGGTGTTCAATTTACTAACATACAGAATAACACCCAGTGCCCGTCACCCATTCACTCCCACCCCCCGCCCTCCTCCCCTTCTACCACCCCTAGTTTGTTTCCCAGAGTTAGCAGTCTTTACGTTCTGTCTCCCTTTCTGATATTCCCCACACATTTCTTCATTTTAATGTACCTGTCCCATGTTAGACTTTGCTTGCATTTAGAAGGATCGTATTGGCACACCAAAACTTTAAAGTATAATTAGGTTCATATTAATTGTAAAAGCATCAAATGTATTCATTTTCATTTAGAAATACCAATTATGCCTTTGTTTACTTATTTATTGACATTTTTGTACAGGAATAGATTTTCCATACCATGTAGATGTTATGAAACTGGGAAACTAAACGATAATACTTTTAAAAAGTAGTATCCAAGTAAGTTCATTTCTCTAACTCAGCTGCAGCTTATTGTATATACTGTCTTCTCCCCCACCTCACATCCCCGCACCCCCGGCTTCTAGTGAAAGTAACTTACCTTGAACTTGAAAAGCAGTATGGATGTTTTCTGGAATGTCTCATCCCCTGACCCTTCTCCGTATTTTTCATAGCATATCATCCACTCAGTCCAGCAATGAAACATTGGTTTAATTTGTCATTCCCTTCAGAACTACAACTTGTTTTTGCCCTTGTCTCTATCCATCTTATTGTTTCAGGGAAAATGCCCTACCTTGTAGCTAATCAATAAATATTCTCAGCTGTTGAATTAAAAAAAAAAAAAAGAAACCAAGTAAATACCTCTTCTCAAATTTCTGAAACACACATGTAGAACTTTGTTTTTTAAATTTTCTTATTTTTACTGAAAATTTAATAACATTTTAATATTTACCTTTGGATTTATGTAGCTTGATCCTCTTGGGTGTCCTGACAGTAATACCTACTGAATAGTGATATTTAAAATCCCAAATGATATAAGGTGTATCTCTTTAATATAATTCTCCCTATTTATATAAGCCACTAACCATATATGTATGTTTAAATTTTAAATTACTTAAAATTAAATAACATTCTAAATGAATCGCTCATGTTACCTACAGATCCCAAGTGTTCATGTCACTAGTAGCTACCATCTTGGACAGTCTAGCAAACATTCCCATTATCACATAAATTGAACAGCCCTGCTTTAGATGAACTAGTTGACCTATAAATGAAACAATGTCAACTCAGTTAGAATTTTATAATTTAGATGAAGAACTCAGACCCATTTTCTGGAAAATGAAATATCAGAACTTCCATTTGAGAAGGAGAGAATGTGAAGAAAACAAATCTCTTCTCATCAACAAATCCCAACAAATGGGAGCATACTATATTATAGCCATAGGACAAAGTTATTTTAAGTAGGGTATGAATTTCTAGCACTTTAGCTAGGGAATTTCAAAAGCCCACAAGAAGCAACATGAGCAGGGATTAGATTCTGTGTCAGTGCCTTCAGTTTTCAATTCATTTTTCCTGCATCAGAATTTAAGAGTTCATGCTTATTTTTTAATGATTATACAAATCTAACATTTTGGCATTATTTTTGAGGCACATAATATTGAGTAAATAGCTATGAAGTCAAGTATTATTAAATTCTTTTATAGTAGATGCTATCATTTTACTCATCTGAATCAAATGGAGAGTCTGCTCACCTTTGGCCTTTTCTTTCATCCTATGAAAGGAAATTTTGAATTAAATTAAAAGTAGAATAATATTTTCACCAATTTAACCAGTATGAAATTTAGCCAAATGTACTAATTGAAACAGAGTATAAAATAAAGGAAGATCAACTCAACATCGTAAATGAAGAAAAGGTGTATTTATAGGAGTACTGTAATAACAGAATTTATGACTAAAGTAACATTAGATATATTTAGCAAGAAAAATGTACTCAAATCACTGTTAAAAAGTTGGTGAAGTTACAAGTAAAACTCTAAAAATATTGTTTTACTGAAAAGAGTGGTAAGTAAATGCTAACAGGCATAAAATGAGGTTAAGTGATTTTCTCTAGAAGAAGTTGTGTGTGTGTGTGCGTGTGTGTATGTGTGTGCACTGAACAAGTATTAATGAAAAGGAAGTATATGAAATCAGAGTAACACTATCTTGTAAAGTAATATTAGCAGAACCAGAGCCTTACAAAATCAAATTGAGAATAACATAAACAGATGAGAAATGAATAAAAAGGGTAATTGAATTCAAGATAACAGGAAATAAAAGAAAACAATTATAATTGGGCACACAATGACTAGTGCCTGCTTTAAAATGATATGAATTAGATTTGAGATGATGAAAATGTAGCCCGTAATGACCAAAATGAAGTGAAAGAGAATATAAAATGATGTTGTAGTATCATAATATCATAAGTGAATCAAAATATTATTAACTAAGATAAAGATGCGGAAATGAAGTAGATTGGGCAATGAACCAATGCAGAAAGCTTTCAAAAAAGGGAAGGGGGAGTTTGAAAACAATACATGAGGATGAATACATATTGAAATAACAGAAATGGATGATATATTTTTAGATTTATATACATAGACACCATGTTATATCTAAATAATGAGGACTGTGATGCTAAAACTTGTGCCTGATGGCAATAAAACCAGAATAAAATATTACTTACTCCAGAATAAACTATTCTCACAATTGCATTGCTAAATATAAAATGTGATAAACCAAACACAAGGACGAAGAGCATTCAATTTAAAATTTTTTTTTTGGCATAGTCGAAGCCTTACTTGAATACAGTACATTGCCTTGAGAAAATATGAATTACTATATTAAAACATCCATGAGAGCAATTTAGCGAAACAAGGAAAATTTTGGTAAACCACAGAAATGAGGTTTTAGTATTTTATGGGGATACTATACATCTGAAAATATATAAATTTGTTTTGTTAATCAGGCAAGCATGTGTATTTTTGGTTAATCTGAATTAGTTTTGAATTCACAGTATCTTAATTTTCATTTACAATGTAAACCAAAAAACAAAACAAAAAACAAAAGAAAGAGAAGAAGAGGAGTGCAAAAAAAAAAAAAAAAAAGGAGAGAGAGGGAAAAGGTAGGACAGGAAAGAAGGAAGTAGGAAGGAAGGGAGGGAGGAGGGAAGTTGTTTCCTTCCTGAAGTAAAATGCATCCTTTGAGTTCCGCTATGTGAGTCTTCCTTCCAAGAGTTTTATTAAATGTATTAGTGTATCTCAATTCAGTTTCCACATGGTCAAATCTGTCAGAATGGTGTGTTATAAATTTAAATCTGCACCCCTCATAGCCCAGCCCATAAAATATCTCTCCTGGACTCTTCTGACAAATGTCTAGACTTCTCACATGGCCGTGTTATTAAGACTCTCCTTTGCCTCTCTCCGTTCTGTGAATTAGTCTACATTTTTCCTCTATTGGAGGCCATGTTTTTTGGCCACAAAGAATTCACCTTTTAGTCGCCTGTTCTTATCATTTTGTTGTTGAACATCCTCCAGTACTTTCCTGAGAGTGTCTACACAGTAAATCATCTTTGGCATTTATGATACTTATTTTCTGAAAAGTCTTATTCCCCCACAAATTAATTTTGCACTCCTAAAGTAAGCTCATAGTAAGTTTGCATATTGAGTAATGAAATATTTTTAATATTTATTTATTTTATTTTTTATTTATTCATGAGAGGCACACAGAGAGAGGCAGAGACACAGGCAGAGGGAGAAGCAGGCTCCCTGAAGGGAGCCCGATGCAGGACTCGATCCCAGGACCCTGGAATCATGCTCTGAGCCAAACACTTAAACACTGAGCCACACAGGCATTCCTATTTTTAATATTTAATATTAATATTTAATATTTTGAAATTATCTTTTACTTCTGAATCCGCCTTTAATCTTAGGCTCTCTGGATTGCAAGAACACTTAGAAATCTCATGGTTAATAGTCCATCATTTAAAAAAAAAAAACCTGACATTTGACCACGATCAACATGGAAGTGTGGCTAGTGGTGGTGGGTCCAGTTAACATCATGTGAAACCAATATAAATGTTTCGCTACAGGAGGTGAATGAATTGGTTTATAAAACCAATAGTTGTCAGAGGAGCTTAGCATAGGCACAGGAATACGGCTCCAGTCCTAAAGTTAAAAGCAAAATGAGGATCTCAGGCACAATTTTCTTTAAAAAGTAGGCTTTACGGAATCTTTTAGGGTAGATAAATGTAGTGGGGTGGAATATCTATTTTGGATAGAGGTTATTTGAATTGGAAGTTACTGAAGGAATGACAATCTTCTACGGGCCACACCTGGTCTCTCCAACCAAAAAATGGAGGTAATATATACATTTGTTTCATGCACCATGTAAAAACATCTAGTACGTTACTCATTATTATCTGACTGATCTTTTTTTTTTTTTTTTTTTTTTTTTTAAATTTTTTTTTTTTATTTATTTATGATAGTCACAGAGAGAGAGAGAGGCAGAGACACAGGCAGAGGGAGAAGCAGGCTCCATGCACCGGGAGCCCGACGTGGGATTCGATCCCGGGTCTCCAGGATCGCGCCCTGGGCCAAAGGCAGGCACTAAACCACTGCGCCACCCAGGGATCCCTGACTGATCTTTTTTATACCTTGATTTCCTTCAATTGTATGCTGCATTTGTGACTTTGATATATGATTCAAAATTTTAATAAACAGTGGCCATAAGTTCAGAATACCAAATTCATACTGTCCAAAATAAGCATTTTATTGGAAAAAAAGGGACCTCAGCAATTACAATGTCCTAGCCATCTAAAGTTTACTTAATATTTCAAGCTTATTTAGATAGAAATGATTTCTTAAATTGGTTTTATAACTTACATTTTATAGATAATTCATAAAAACATTCTATCAGTGAAAATCTCCTGTTTTTCTAAGTCCTCAGTCAATATATAATATATATGTATATAAATACATGTATATCAATACATATACAAATATAGGTACAAATGCATTTTTATTCTGTAATTTGAATCAATAATAGAGAATGTGGATGAATTTTTATGTGTTTATTATTTATGAATAAAGTAATTCTTAATTAAATTGTATACATCTAATAGTGAAAGGAATTATCCATTTAAAAAAGACCATATGGTGTTGTAACTATTTTCAAGTATTTTAGAAAAGGGAATTATTTTAAAAAATAAATTATTCAGATAATAGTTTGCAAATCCCCTATTAGGCAGATCCATATCTTGCTTGGAATCACTTTATATCATAAGCAATGCAATACATCTGCACTTCATGCTCCATGCTTGAGCATTTCACTAATGAAATGATAGGATTTAACAAATGCTAAAAAAAACAAAAAAAAAAATTACAATTCTGGAGACTATTTTATTTTATTTTATTTTATTTTAATTAATTTTTTGGAGACCATTTTAAAACCCAGGCTCTTTAGAGATATAAATGGACCAAAATACAACAAAAGCCACATGTTCTTAGGATATTTGTTTGATATTCTAGTACTTGAGCACCACGCAGTAAGGCACAGCTACCTTGTTTTTATGTGCTTTGTACGATGCAGTATATCATGATCCTACCATCCTCCTCAGGGAAGGGTTAGCCCATGGAAAGATCCTCTCGTCCCAAATCAGAGATGTATATTTGAGAGGATCACTGTTATCCTGGTACTTTTATCCCTGATATTTTGAGCTTTTGCTACCTAGACAATAACAATTATTGCTAACAATTTTTAGCTACCTATACCTAACAATCTATATGACATTTTTTTATTTTTGTATTTTCTAATGACTGTTATCAAAAGGCCAGACAAATGTGTATAATTTGTATAAGTCTAACAACACAATTAGGAGAAATAGAAATATTCATGACAGCATTAAAATAAACACATGTTCTCATATGATGCTATTTATTGTGTTTTTAAGCATGTTTCCCCATCCTTTGCCATTCTTCCTTTTGAGATCTAGTGTAATTCCTTTCCTCATGTCTGATAGTCTATTTCTTCTCTCCATGACCATCTTAACACCTAGTTTCTGATGAATAGAACATTTTAGGAGTGATAATTTGTGATTTACATGATAAGTTGGTCATACATCTTCCCCCTGAATATTTTGGGATTCCTGTCCACGAGACCCAGCTGCTGTGTTGTGATAATGCTCATTTCACCTATAAAAGTCTGAATATAGCTGCTTTGACCAAGAGACTCAGCAGAAACCCAGACACAGCAAGCATCAAAAGCCTTCTTTTTTTTTTTTTTTTTTTTTAAGATTTTATTTATTTACTCATGAGAGGCAAACAGAGAGAGGCAGAGACGCAGGCAGAGGGAGAAGCAGGCTCCCTGCAGGGAGCCCGATGTGGGACTCAATCCCGGGACTCTGGGATCACGCCCTGAGCCAAAGGCACTCAATTACTGAGCACCCAGGTGTCCCCAAAAGCCTTCTTTAAATGAGGAAGCCTTTGACATCATCCAGCCCCAGTTACTGTCTATCATTTCGTGAAGGACTTCCAAACTAAAACTGACTAGCTGGGCCAGTTCACATTCAAAAGCATGAGAAATAATAATAATATATATTTTTAAAAAGTCACCATAATTGTTGTATTCCACTAAGTTCAGCGTGATGACGTTTTCTTTTTAATTCATTAAAACCTGGCCATGGCCCCATAGATATAAAATACTGGGGGAATTCAAAAGCTGGGTGAATTACAACAGGAAGACAAATGCTCTATGAATTTATTTATATATAATGTGTTTAGAGTAGTTAAACTCACAGGGATAAAAAGTAGAGTGACACATACAGTCCCGTGTCCGTTGTGCTATTATTCACAAGAGCTGAGATACGGAAACAATTTAAAAGTCTGGTGACAGATGAGTGGATAAAGATAATGCTTTAGGGAGGGGCAAGATAGCTGAAGAGCAGGGTCCCCAAATCACCTGTCTCCACCAAATTACCTAGAAAACCTTCAAATTATCCTGAAAACCTATGAATTCGGCCTGAGAATTAAAGAGAGAACACCTGGAATGCTACAGTGAGAAGAGTTCGCGCTTCTATCAAGGAAGGAAGACGGGAAAAAAGAAATAAAGAAACAAAAGGCCTCCAAGGGGGAGGGGCCCGCGAGGAGCCGGGCTGAGGCCGGGGCGAGTGTCCCCAGGACAGGAGAGCCCCGTCCCGGAGGAGCAGGAGCTGCACCGACCTTCCCGGGGGAAAGGGGCTCGTGGGGAGTTGGAGCAGGACCCAGGAGGGCGGGGATGCCCTCGGGCTCCCGGGGACACTAACAGACACCTGCGCCCCGGGAGAGTGCGCCGAGCTCCCTAAGGGCTGCAGCGCGCACGGGGACCCGGAGCAGCTCGGAGGGGCTCGGGGGCGGCTCCGCGGAGGGGGCTGCGGCCCCGGAGCGCAAATCCAACAGCGCAGGCCCCGGAGCACAGGGCGCCGGGACACAGCCCAGGATCCCGCCTCCCCCGGGACAGGCAGAGGCCGGGAGGGCCCAGGACAGCGAGGACGCTCCTGCCCCGAGCTCAGCAGATCAGCGGCCTCGCCCGGAGCCTCCAGGCCCTGCAGACCGAGAGCTCCGGGGTTACTGCGGGGGCTGACTCCAGGGCTCCAGAGCTGGCCCCGCCACTGGGGTTGTTCCTCCTGGGGCCTCACGGGGTAAACAACCCCCACTGAGCCCTGCACCAGGCAGGGGGCAGAGCAGCTCCCCCAGGTGCTAACACCTGAAAATCAGCACAACAGGCCCCTCCCCCAGAAGACCATCTAGACGGACAAGTTCCAGGGGAAGCCAAGGGACTTAAAGTACACAGAATCAGAAGATGCTCCCCCGTGGGTTTTTTTTTTTTTTTTTTTTTTTTTTTTGCTTTTTGATTTCTCTTTGCTTCACCCACCCTTTTTATCTTTCTCTTTTTCTTCTTTTTTTTTCTTCCTTTTTTCTTTTTTTCTTTTTCCCTTTTCTTTCCTTCTCTCTCTCTCTCTTTTTCTCCTTTTCCCAATACAACTTGCTTTTGGCCACTCTGCACTGAGCAAAATGACTAGAAGGAACAACTCACCTCAAAAGAAAGGATCAGAAACAGTCCTCTCTCCCACAGAGTTACAAAATCTGGATTACAATTCAATGTCAGAAAGCCAATTCAGAAGCACTATTATACAGCTACTGGTGGCTCTAGAAAAAAGCATAAAGGACTCAAGAGACTTCATGACTGCAGAATTTAGAGCTAATCAGGCAGAAATTAAAAATCAATTGAATGAGATGCAATCCAAACTAGAAGTCCTAACGACGAGGGTTAACGAGGTGGAAGAACGAGTGAGTGACATAGAAGACAAGTTGATAGCAAAGAGGGAAACTGAGGAAAAAAGAGACAAACAATTAAAAGACCCTGAAGATAGATTAAGGGAAATAAACGACAGCCTGAGGAAGAAAAACCTACGTTTAATTGGTGTTGCTGAGGGCGCCGAAAGGGGCAGAGGGCCAGAATATGTATTTGAACAAATTCTAGCTGAAAACTTTCCTAATCTGGGAAGGGAAATGCATTCAGATCCATGAAATAGAGAGATCCCCCTCTAAAATCAATAAAAACCGTTCAACACCTCGACATTTAATAGTGAAGCTTGCAAATTCCAAAGATAAAGAGAAGATCCTTAAAGCAGCAAGAGACAAGAAATCCCTGACTTTTATGGGGAAGAGTATTAGGGTAACAGCAGACCTCTCCACAGAGACCTGGCAGGCCAGAAAGGGCTGGCAGGATATATTCAGGGTCCTAAATGAGAAGAACATGCAACCAAGAATACTTTATCCAGCAAGGCTCTCATTCAGAACGGAAAGAGAGATCAAGAGCTTCCAAGACAGGCAGCAACTGAAAGAATATGTGACCTCCAAACCAGCTCTGCAAGAAATTTTAAGGGGGACTCTTAAAATTCCCCTTTAAGAAGAAGTTCAGTGGAACAATCCACAAAAACAAGGACTGAATAGATATCATGATGACACTAAACTCATATCTCTCAATAGTAACTCTGAACGTGAACGGGCTTAATGACCCCATCAAAAGGCGCAGGGTTTCAGACTGGATAAAAAAGCAGGACCCATCTATTTGCTGTCTACAAGAGACTCATTTTAGACAGAAGGACACCTACAGCCTGAACATAAAAGGTTGGAGAACCATTTACCATTTAAATGGTCCTCAAAAGAAAGCAGGGGTAGCCATCCTTATATCAGATAAACTAAAATTTACCCCGAAGACTGTAGTGAGAGATGAAGAGGGACACTATATCATACTTAAAGGATCTATCCAACAAGAGGACTTGACATCCTCAATATATATGCCCCGAATGTGGGAGCTGCCAAATATATAAATCAATTATTAATCAAAGTGAAGAAATACTTAGATAATAATACACTTATACTTGGTGACTTCAATCTAGCTCTTTCTATACTCGATAGGTCTTCTAAGCACATCTCCAAAGAAACAAGAGCTTTAAATGATACACTGGACCAGATGGATTTCACAGATATCTACAGAACTTTACATCCAAACTCAACTGAATACACATTCTTCTCAAGTGCACATGGAACTTTCTCCAGAATAGACCACATACTGGGTCACAAATCGGGTCTGAACTGATACCAAAAGATTGGGATCGTCCCCTGCATATTCTCAGACCATAATGCCTTGAAATTAGAACTAAATCACAACAAGAAGTTTGGAAGGACCTCAAACACGTGGAGGTTAAGGACCATCCTGCTAAAAGATGAAAGGGTCAACCAGGAAATTAAGGGAGAATTAAAAAGATTCATGGAAACTAATGAGAATGAAGATACAACCATTCAAAATCTTTGGGATGCAGCAAAAGCAGTCCTAAGGGGGAAATACATTGCAATATAAGCATCCATTCAAAAACTGGAAAGAACTCAAATACAAAAGCTAAGCTTACACATAAAGGAGCTAGAGAAAAAACAGCAAATAGATCCTACACCCAGGAGAAGAAGAGAGTTAATAAGGATTCGAGCAGAACTCAACAAAATCGAGACCAGAAGAACTGTGGAACAGATCAACAGAACCAGGAGTTGGTTATTTGAAAGAATTAATAAGATAGATAAACCATTAGCCAGCCTTATTAAAAAGAAGAGAGAGAAGACTCAAATTAATAAAATCATGAATGAGAAAGGAGAGATCACTACCAACACCAAGGAAATACAAACGATTTTAAAAACATATTATGAACAGCTATACGCCAATAAATTAGGCAATCTAGAAGAAATGGACACATTCCTGGAAAGCCACAAACTACCAAAACTGGAACAGGAAGAAATAGAAAACTTTAACAGGCCAATAACCAGGGAGGAAATTGAAGCAGTCATCAAAAACCTCCCAAGACACAAGAGTCCAGGGCCAGATGGCTTCCCAGAGGAATTCTATCAAACGTTTAAAGAAGAAATCATACCTATTCTACTAAAGCTGTTTGGAAAGATAGAAAGAGATGGAGTACTTCCAAATTCATTCTATGAGGCCAGCATCACCTTAATTCCAAACCAGACAAAGACCCCACCAAAAAGGAGAATTACAGACCAATATCCCTGATGAACATGGATGCAAAAATTCTCAACAAGATACTAGCCAATAGGATCCAATAGTACATTAAGAAAATCATTCACCATGACCAAGTAGGATTTATCCCCAGGACACAAGGCTGGTTCAACACTCGTAAAACAATCAATGTGATTCATCATATCAGCAAGAGAAAAACCAAGAACCATATGATCCTCTCATTAGATGCAGAGAAAGCATTTGACAAAATATAGCATCCATTTCTGATCAAAACTCTTCAGAGTGTAGGGATAGAGGGAACATTCCTCAACATCTTAAAAGCCATCTACAAAAAGCCCACAGCAAATATCATTCTCAATGGGGAAGCACTGGGAGCTTTCCCCTAAGGCTTTAGCCTTTCCCCTAAGATCAGGAACAAGACAGGGATGTCCACTCTCACCACTGCTATTCAACATAGTACTGGAAGTCCTAGCCTCAGCAATCAGACAACAAAAAGACATTAAAGGCATTCAAATTGGCAAAGAAGAAGTCAAACTCTCCCTCTTCACTGATGACATGATACTCTACATAGAAAACCCAAAAGTCTCCACCCCAAGATTGCTAGAACTCATACAGCAATTCGGTAGCGTGGCAGGATACAAAATCAATGCCCAGAAATCAGTGGCATTTCTATACACTAACAATGAGGCTGAAGAAAGAGAAATTAAGGAGTCAATCCCATTTACAATTGCACCCAAAAGCATAAGATACCTAGGAATAAACCTAATCAAAGATGTAAAGGATCTATACCCTAAAAACTATAGAACACTTCTGAAAGAAATTGAGGAAGACACAAAGAGATGGAAAAATATTCATGCTCATGGATTGGCAGAATTAATATTGTGAAAATGTCAATGTTACCCAGGGCAATATACACGTTTAATGCAATCCCTATCAAAATACCATGGACTTTCTTCAGAGAGTTAGAACAAATTATTTTAAGATTTGTGTGGAATCAGAAAAGACCCCGAATAGCCAGAGGAATTTTAAAAAAGAAAACCATATCTGGGGGCATCACAATGCCAGATTTCAGGTTGTACTACAAAGCTGCAGTCATCAAGACAGTGTGGTACTGGCACAAAAACAGACGCATAGATCAGTGGAACAGAATAAAGGACCCAGAAGTGGACCCTCAACTTTATGGTCAACTAATATTCAATAAAGGAGGAAAGACTATCCATTGGAAGAAAGACAGTCTCTTCAATAGATGGTGCTGGGAAAATTGGACATCCACATGCAGAAGAATGAAACTAGACCACTCTCTTGCACCATACACAAAGATAAACTCAAAATGGATGAAAGATCTAAATGTGAGACAAGATTCCATCAAAATCCTAGAGGAGAACACAGGCAACACCCTTTTTGAACTCGGCCACAGTAACTTCTTGCAAGATACATCCACGAAGGCAAAAGAAACAAAAGCAAAAATGAACTATTGGGACTTCATCAAGATAAGAAGCTTTTGCACAGCAAAGGATACAGTCAACAAAACTCAAAGACAACCTACAGAATGGGAGAAGATATTTGCAAATGACATATCAGATAAAGGGCTAGTTTCCAAGATCTATAAAGAACTTATTAAACTCAACACCAAAGAAACAAACAATCCAATCATGAAATGGGCAAAAGACATGAAGAGAAATCTCACAGAGGAAGACATAGACATGGCCAACATGCATATGAGAAAATGCTCTGCATCACTTGCCATCAGGGAAATACAAATCAAAACCACAATGAGATCCCACCTCACACCAGTGAGAATGGGGCAAATTAACAAGGCAGGAAACAACAAATGTTGGAGAGGATGAGGAGAAAAGGGAACCCTCTTACACTGTTTGTGGGAATGTGAACTGGCGCAGCCACTCTGGAAAACTGTGTGGAGGTTCCTCAAAGAGTTAAAAATAGACCTGCCCTACGACCCAGCAATTGCACTGTTGGGGATTTACCCCAAAGATACAGATGCAATGAAACGCCGGGACACCTGCACCCCGATGTTTATAGCAACAATGGCCACAATAGCCAAACTGTGGAAGGAGCCTCGGTGTCCATGGAAAGTTGAATGGATAAAGAAGATGTGGTCTATGTATACAATGGAATATTACTCAGCCATTAGAAATGACAAATACCCACCATTTGCTTCAACGTGGATGGAACTGGAGGGTATTATGCTAAGTGAAGTAAGTCAGTCGGAGAAGGACAAACATTATATGTTCTCATTCATGTAGGGAATATAAATAATAGTGAAAGGGAATATAAGGGAAGGGAGAAGAAATGTGTGGGAAATATCAGAAAGGGAGACAGAACGTAAAGACTCCTAACTCTGGGAAACGAACTAGGGGTGGTAGAAGGGGAGGAGGGCGAGGGGTGGGAGTAAATGGGTGACGGGCACTAGGGGTTATTCTGTATGTTGGTAAATTGAACACCAATAAAAAATAAATTAAAAAAAAGAAAGATAATGCTTTATATACATACAATGGAATATTATTCACTCTTGAAAAAGGAGGCAACCATGCCATGTCCATCAACAGGGATGAACCGAGAGGACATTATGGTAAGTAAAATAAGCCAGTCAGAGAGGGACAAATATTACATTATTTCCCATATTTGGGAGATCTAAAATAGACTCAATAGAAACAGTAGGACAGTGGTTTGCAGAGGCTCGAGGGAAGGCTGTTAAAGGGATATAAAGCTTCAGTCACATAAGACAAGGAAGACCTGGAGATCTGCTGCATAACGTCGGGCTTGGAGCTTGTACTAGGGCACTGTGGGCTTCACTGTCCCTTCGGAGAATAGGTCTCATGCTAAGAGTTCTTACAATATTAATAGTAACAGCAACAGCAAAAAGTAGATGATGGTTTCCAGGGACTAAAAAAAAGGAGGAATGGGGCATTGTTATGTAATGGGTATAGAATTTCAGTTTTGTACGATGAAAACGTTCTGGAGGTTAGCGGAACAACAATATGAACCCAGTTAACATGTCTGAACTATACACTTAAAAATGGGGAAGATGATAAATTTGATATTGTGTGTGTTTTGCCAAAATTAAAATGTTTTTTTTAATGAAGTGTAGTTGACACACAATGTCACATTAAAAAAAAAAAAGATTAAAAAAAAAGATTTTATTTATTCATGAGAGGCACAGAGAGAGGCAGAGACACAGGAGAGGGAGAAGCAGGCCCCATGCAGGGAGCCCGACGTGGGACTCGATCCTGGGACCCCAGGGTCACGCCCTGGGCCAAAGGCCGACGCTCCACCGCTGAGCCTCCCACAATGTCACCTTTGTTTCAGGCATACATCACAGTGATCTGACAACTCTGTGCCCCATGCCTTACTCATCACACGTGTAGCCGCCGTGCGTCACCACACAAGGCTTTAACAGTACCCTTGACTATAGTGCCTCTGCTGTACCTATCTCTGACTTATTCACTCTATACCTGGAAGCCTGTACTCCCCACTCCCTTTCACCCCTTTTTACCTCCCCCTAATCTCCCCCCTCCCCCAGGCAGCCATCAGTGCATTCTCTGTGATTTTTAGGTCTGTTTCCATTTTATTGTTTGTTCACTTGTTTTATTTTTTAGATCCCACATGGGTGAAATCATATGGTATTTGTCTTTCTTTGTTTGACTTTTCACTTAGCATAATATTTTAGATCCATCCAAGTTGCTGTGGGTGGAAACAGCTCATTCTTTTTTTTTTTTTTTTCTCTTTTTCTGGCTAAGTAATGTTCCATTGTATATAGACATACCACCTTCTTTATTCATTTGTCTATCAGTGGACCCTTGGGTTCCTTCCATATCCTGGTTGTTATGAATAATGCTGCAATAAACATGGGGATACATACTTTTTAAAAAATCAGTGAGTTTTCGTTTGTTTGCTTTCTTTGGATAAATACCTAGTAGTGGAATTACTGGATCATATAGTATTTTTATTTTTAGTATTTTAAGAAACCTGTGTACTATTTTCCACAGTGGCTGAACCAATGTACATTCTCACCAACAGTGCACAAGGGCTCCTTTTTCTCTACACTCTCACCAACATTGTTACTTCTTGTCTGTTTGATTCTGGGCATTTTGACAGGTGTAAGGTTCTATCTCATTGTGGTTTTGATTTGCAAGTCCCTGATATTTGGTGATGTTGAACATCTTTTCATGTGTCTGTTGACCATCTGTATGTCTTCATTGGAAAAATGACTATTTGTGTCCTCTGCCCATTTTTAATCAGATTCTTTGTTTTTGGAGGTTTTTTTTTTGGTGTTGAGTTTTATACATTCTTTATATATTTTGGATATTAACTCCTTATGGATATATCATTTGTACATACCTTCTCCCATTCGGTAGATTGTCTTTTCATTCTATTGATCATTTCCTTTGCTGTGTGAAAGCTTTTTAAAAATAATAATTTAGGGACACCTGGGTGGGTCAGTGGTTGAGCACGTGCCTTTGGCTCAGGGCGTGACCCTGGAGACCCGGGATCAAGTCCCACATCGGGCTCCCTGCAGGGAGCCTGCTTCTCCCTCTGCCTGTGTCTCTCTGCCTCCCTCTGTATGTCTCTCATGAATAAATAAATAAATAAAATCTTTAGAAAAAAATCATTTAGAAAGATGGCTTTGATATTACTTAATCTGAGAGAATAATGATATAGAAATAAGAATAACTTATCAAATTCTGATGGATCCAACCATTAGAATTCGGTATATATGTAAAAGAAAAATTGTATAGAGCCTTAGCAATATTATAACTGGAAGGGATCTTAGGTATTGGGCTCTCATTTCATATATTTAAGAAAAATAATGTCCATATGAGTTAAGGAGCTGTTAGAGACTGGGTCTGACTCCAAGATCTAGTTTTTTTTTTTTTAAATAACTATTAACAAGGGACACCTCTATGATGTATTTAATAGATGGTTTTACCTACAAGTGCAAACTACTGACTGCTATTCAGAACAGGAAACAGCCCAAAACAAAATTTTTCTGCTCTTTACATCAGTGAGACCGTGAAGCTGCTTCCTTTGAGTCGTATTCCACTCCCACTTTCCCCTATGATCCAGCAAAGCAGTCAGACCATATTTCAGCAGCAGGACTGTGGAAAGAATGAAAAATAAACCTCGATGAAGTCGTTGGCGTGGATGGCTCTTTTGCCAGTCTATCTGAATCATTCCACTGCTGCCGACTCCAGTAGAGTGAAAGCTTCAGGTCCAGGCCTTACTGATAACGCTTAACAAAAATAGTGCTGCAAGAGAAAAATGAACAGTGACAAGAGACTCAGACCATGTTGTTACAGCCTTGATTTATCATGGGGGGTGGGGCTGCTTAAATCATTAGTTAACCTGTTCCACAGGTATTAGCAAAAGATTAACGATGTGGATATATTGTGAAAAACAATGAATTTTGATGATCATTCTGGTGGCTCTTGATAGGGTAATCATCTCAGAGAATCTCTTCACTCTCACAGGATGCTATTCATTTCAGATAAACTTAGCTTCTCTTTTTCTTTTGCAACGTATTAAATAAATCCTTTAAGTAAGGATTCTTGGGGAATTCCGGTTCAAGGTACACTTAACCCTGTGATTTTTCGCATTTCCTATACATCTGTGAATTTTCTAATTTAGTTGTGGATGCTTGCAACCTGCCCCTAGATCACCCAGATGATACAAGTGAAGCTTGTCCTTCAGTGCATATTTCAGATATTTCTGATAAACATCAAGGACATTAAAGTAACCTTAAAACAAAATAAATGGCAGCTAAATAAACAAATAGATAAATAGTGGAATTTAGGATCGTTTCCAAATAACTGAGAGAGTCCCATTGGATTAACAACTCTTAGATTAGGAACATTCTTTTAGCTGCATGTGCCTTCAATTAGAGCCTCTGCCAACAGATGGATTTCCAGATTCTGTGGGTAGATTGTAAATTTTCTTGATATAGACATTGATGGATGAGGGGACTGGGGACCAAGATAAAGACTCAAAAATATGTGTCACCTTTGTATGTTTTTACAAATCTGCATTGTGTGTTTACACACACACACACTACAATATGACTCAGCCATAAAAATAATAAAATCTTGCCATTTGTGACAACATGGATGAACCTAGAGGGTATTATGCTAAGTGCAATGAATTAGGCAAAGAAAAATGCCATATGATTTCACTTATATGTGGAATCTGAAAAACAAAACAAATGAACAAACCAACACAGATGCAGACTCACAGATCCAAGAAACAAACTGTTGGTTACCAGAGGGGTGAGGGGTGTGGGGCAAGAGAAATAAGGGGATTAGGAGGTACAAACTTCCAATTATAAAATAGAGAAGTCATATGCCTGTAAGGTATAGCATAAGGAATGTGTCAATAACTTTATAATAACATTGCATGGTGATAGATGATAATTAGACTTATGAGGATCATTTCACATGTATAAAAATACCAAACCACTGCGATGTCGTACATCTGAAACGAATAGGATATTATATGTTAATTATACTACAATAAAAAAAAATCACTCCAAGCATGTATTTACACTGAGGTATTTCCTAATTATTTTGAAATGCTTCTGACTTGGGACACCCAGGTGGCTCTGCGGTTGGGCAGCTACCTTCAGCTCAGGTCGTGATCCTGTGATCTGGAATCGAGTCCTGCATCAGGTTCCTACGAAGAGCCTGCTTCTCCCTCTGCCTGTATCTCTGCCTCTCTCTGTGTCTCTCATGAATAAATAAATAAATGAATAAATAAATAAATAAATCTTAAAACAAATGATTCTGACTAAATTCTACTATTTGTCTAATATTAACTACCATTTCTTGTTTTAACGTAGCTTTAGTGGCCAATGTTTATCAGGAACATCTAAAAGAAGCATTCAGTGGACACGCTTGAGTCCTACAACCTGAGTAATCATAAAGACATGATACTGGCATCGATTACTTGCAGACTAGAAGAGAAAGCTCACAGAGCTATAAGAATTGATGTACGGTCAGAAGATGAGTATGGGGTGCCTGGGTGGTTCAGTCGGTTAAGTGTCTGCCTTCAGCCCAGGTCATGATCCTGAGGTCCTGGGATAAGTCCAGCATCGGGCTTTGTGCTCAGCATGGAGTCAGCTTGAGAGTCTCTCTTTCTGTCTCTCACTCTCTCTTTGTCTCCCTCTCCTGCTCGTGCTGTATTTCTCTCTCAAATAAATAAATAAAATCTTTAAAGAATATAGCAGCAATTTCAAAATTAACTTTATAAAGCTATATTTTAATTGCAGTCCCAAAGAAAGGGCTGCTTAATATTACAGTGTAATCTCTCTTTAGTTGGGACAAGCAAACAGGGCTCTGAAGGCTAAGAGCATAGGATGAGGACCTTGAATACATGCTCCTGCCTGTGGAAGAGTAGAGTTGAGCAGAGAGTTTAGAAAACGCGGTGGCAATGCATTAGAACAAAATTCACAAATCCGACTCTCAGGGCCAGCCACAGGCCTTGGGGTTCTAGATATAGATGTCAGAAAGATCTCAGGGTATAGCAGGCCAATTATATACAACCAGGAGATCGTGGGTTCACTTCCAGACCACCACGATAGAGCAAATAGCATGATAAAGCAACTCAAATGATTTTAGGAGGAGTTTCCTGGTGCATATAGAAATTAGGTTTGCATTATACTCTAATGTTGTATCTTTGCAATAGTGTTACATCTAAAACAATGTGCATTCCTTAATTTAAAAGTCTTACTTGTTAAAATATGCTAACCATCATCTGAGGTTTCGGCAAATAGTAATTTTTTTTTAATTTTATTTATTTTTTATTTTTTATTTTTGCTGGTGGAGGGCCTCACCTCCAGGTTAATGGTTCCTGACTCATCCGGATGATGGTTGCTAAAGGTTGGGATGGTTGTAGAAGTTTCTTAAAATATGACAACAATGAGGTTTGCTCTATTGACTGACTCTCTTTTATAAACAATTTCTCTGTAGCATGTGATGCTGTTTGATGGCATTTTAGCCACAGTTGGACTTCTTTCAAAGTTTGAGTCAATCTTTTAGAACCCTGACACTAGTGTGTCAACCAGTTTATGGAATACTCAAAATCGTTTGTTGTTATGTTTCTTCATAGCGTCTTCATCAGGAGTAGATTCCATCTCAAGAAATCACTTTCTTTGCTCACCCGTAAGAAGCAATTGCTCATCTGTTAACGTTTTATCATGAGATTGCAGCAATTTAGTCACATCTTCAAAAACTCCACTTCTGATTTCAGGTTTTTTTTTTTTTTTTTTTTTTTTTTTTTTGCTATTTCCATGACATCTGTAGGTAGGGCTCCACTGAAGTCTTGAACTTTCAATTTGTTAAAAAAAAAAAGAAAAATGCACCATGTGTGAAGGGCAATAAAGCAAAGCATAATAAAATGGGGTATAACTGCATTATTCCCTAGAAATTCTGCAAGATATTAATATGAAAGCATTCAAGGGAGGACTTAACAGCTAATATTTATGAAGCCTACCATTTCTCAAGCCAGGCACCATCCTAACTACTTTATCGATTATTATATGATTTAATTTGCAAACATTTTAAGATGTGATTATTATCCCACCGATAATGAAAGTGAAGTTCTGCTGGTCCAGGAGCTTCTGCAGTCCCCGAGCTAGCAAGAGTCAGAATCAAGGCACCAGGATAGAGATGTGCACTACTCAACACTGAGGAATCCCAGAGACTAGAAGCTTTATACCAGGATGACATGATTTCATCTTCAACTCCCCGCAGGCTAGATTTTACAGTCTTCACTTTACATTTGAAGAAGTGGAGGCTCACAAAGCTAATAACAGGTGAAGTCAGAATTCAGGAGAGAAAATGTCATTGTTGCCACCTTTTATGGACTGAGGGATGTCATGAATCATTTACATTTTAGCATTATTCACAGAAATTAAGCGTAGTCATATATCAGAAGAATGTCCTATCACATCCCTCTTGGATGCAAATGTGATTTGCATGAGGCTACACTGTTGGCAGTTCCACTTAGGTCTCTGGTTAGCATTCTCCTTGCCGCCTGCCTACACGGAGTTTGACAGTATACATCAGAGGTAATAGTAAGATAAATGGCTGCAAGGATTACTTCATTTGGGGACATGTAAAAGTAAAATAGAATGTCAGGATAATTTGGGTAATCAAACAGTTGGGAATCTCACCACATCCAGAATAAAAAGAAAACAATCAGCTGAGAACAGGCAAAAAAGGATGTTCATACTTTCATTATTGTTTAGGTTTATATGTTATGTGTTTAAAAAGGAAAAGAAAAGATGAAAGGTAACTCACCACGGTGTTAGCTGTCTGCCCAGGGTATCACTCAGACACAATAAAGGATGGGGGCGAAAGTTAATAGCAGACCTGGCTTTCAGAACAGATAGAATTTTTCCCTTAGATTTTGATTGGGGTTGAGAGATTCCAAATGCAAGAGGGATAAACCTCTTGCCTTTTCTCTGCCTTAAAAAGGTGCAACCCAGCATCTACAACGGAGAGACCCAGATGATCAGCAGCTTCTTCCACTGTTTAGAAGGAAAGGTCAGAAGTTCAATAACTGAGCATATTGGACTTTTCCAAGGAAATAAATGTCACTTTTGGAAATGGCGCACCACATCTAATATCAGCTTGTGTTTTTTTTGTTTTCTCCCAACACTTCTTATCAGCCAATTCCATCAAAACAACTGTTGCATTTTTAATCTTCTTCCAAGCCAGTTCTGACAAACATCTTTTTTTTCATTATTCTCTTGTTCTTTCTTTTCTTTTTTTTCAACAACAAAAACTCCAACAGAGTGCATTTCATTATAATTTGTGTAAAAGGCAGCACATACCTTTTAAGTCATTTTTCAAAATTAATTTTGCTTAACTTAACATGATCAGATGAGAGCTCAGAGGTTCGGGGCTCTCTCCATGCTTCTTTAGAACAGCCAGGGGGGTAGGGAACATAAGCTTGGTGCTTAGGAGACCGAGCCGATTCTGCAGCTGAAGCATTTCCCAGTTATGATGGCTACAGCCACATTTGTCTATGTAAAAGCAAGCAATCTAACTCATCACATCTGCTCCCTATTTTGTCTTCAAGTCACATCTGCTGACTTTACCAACAAAAACAAGTCGTGCCTTTTTTTCTTTGCAGTTGGCATAGCAGAGTTGGTGCAGACCTGGAAGGCTCTGAGGCCGTTGCTTTGTCTCTTCCCTCCCGGATCATCAGCAGCATTGTCACATAAATCCAGTTCCAATTCCTCATTATGAGGACTGAGGGATCCGGAAGGGAGAAGGGGAAGTTGCATTTTAAGTGGTTTTCTATTTTTGAGAATGATTACTGTTTTTTTTTAAGAGATCACCGTTACTTCTGAAACTTCGGATAAATTTACAGTTACACATATAGTTAAATAACTCAGGGGCATGGCTTGCCTTTAATCTTCTCCAACATGTAAAATATCAAATTAAAGAGAACATTACTCTGACAGGTGTTCCGAGATCATTATTCTGAGATTAAAAACAAACAAAAAAGATTCCTAAGGCAGTTTCTTTGTACGTATTTTCTCTAAAACATAATTGCCAAAAATACTACTCCTTGAATGGGAAAAGTGGCATATTGATTTGTAGGATCTCCTGTTTTTGAAATATTGTTTATTTTTCTTTCTACCATTATTCCTTAAATTATTGATGTTCATATTTCATTTTTACTGTTCATCCTATTTAAATTGTACAAATGCATACACATCATTTTAATTGAATGTTCAAAACAATATTGAAAGGTAAATATTATTTCCTGCGTGTTTTGTGGGAAAATGTCAGACCTGAAAGTTAAAATATACAGACCAAGATTTTCTAGTTAATGGTAAAGCTGGCCTTTTTCTTCAGTTTTCTGGATCTAAGTCTGTGTTCTTTTTGTCTTTGCCATAATTTTTCAGGTTTAGTTTTGGATGGTTACCTTTTTGTGTCTACTCTTAGGAAACAAAGCTATCAATTGAAAATACAGTTGTGTTTTGTTTGTTCTGTTGATAAAAAAAAAAAAACAAATAAGTCCTACCTTTAGTTTAGGAAAATGGTTTTTTAAATATCTTCATATAATTAGATGTAACCTGAAATATTTTTTATTTGGGGCATTTCATGATGATGGCAAAACTAAGAAGTAATGGAAATGATATCAAATAGCACGTGTGACACAGCAAAGCCTGGATAGGGCCTGCAGCTACTACAACAGAAAACGGGCAAACTTCAGAAGTATGGGTTTTCTTGATATTTCTCTACTTCTTTCTTTTTTAAAAAAATATTTTATTTATTCATGAGAGACACACAGAGAGAGAGAGAGAGAGGCAGAGACACAGGTAGAGGCAGAAGTAGGCTCCCTGCAGAGAGCCCAATGTGGGACTCGATCCTGGGTCTCCAGGATCAGGCCCTGAGCTGAAGACAGACACTAAACCACTGAGCAACCCAGGGATCCCCTACTTCTTTCATCAGTAGTCTTTTCAGTTTTGTACACAAAGGACTATGCTATAAACGGAAAAACTGATAAGATATAAATTCCATAGATGTCAGTAATAATAGGAAAGCCAACTAAACCTCTGTTCTATCCTGCTTCTTCCTACACACACACACACACACACACACCACAGAAGAAACTTGCTCCAGTGCCTGACTCCTGTTTTTCTTTTTTCCTGTTTCTTTTTTGTCTTTTTGTATTTTGCGTCTTTTTATATTTAACTTATTTTACTTTAGTACTGGACATATTGTGGCAAGTGAGAGATATATAATTATATATATTTTTAAATATTTATTTATTTGAGAGAAAGAAAGTGAGAGAAAGGGGAAGAATGCATGGGGGAAGGGGCAGAGGAAGATGGAGAGAATGGCAAGTGGATGCCCCACCAAGCAGAGAGCCTGTCATGGGGCTCAATCCTAGATAGACTCTGAAACCATGACCTGAACCAAAATCAAGAAGCTTAACCAACTGTGCCACCCTGGTACCCTTATATCATTATATTTTTTAAGTGATGAACACACACATAAACTTGAATAATGTAATAGACGGAGTACTGGAACTTGTATACTATCTTATGAGAAGTTTATTTGTTTGCTTGGGTAAATAAATGGTCAACAGTGAGAATCTAAGCAGACTTTTTATAAAACCCCATTATTAGAATTAATGGCTTCACTTTATATAATGATAAACAGACAATACATAATTATAAAAATAAGATATAATTATAAATTTGTATTTTGTTTAATTATATAAAAAGAACTCAAAATAGATGTGACATAATATTTGGCTCAAAATACTGTCATTGAACAATATTTAGAAACATTCAATTTATTAACCATACTTGGACATTAAAGCTTAGTCCTAAAATTAAAAAAAAAACAATTTTTGATAAAAGCTATTTATTGAACAACAAAATATTCTTCTTATGTTAACGGTTTCTAGAATAGTTCTCTTCAAAAAGAATTTTCAAAATGACACATGCATTTAAAATATCATAACAGCCATATATCATAGTATCATAAACACAAAAATTATTTCATTACTAAATGTTTAAAATAAGCAAAATATCATTTCTAATAATTTTTCTAACAATTAAAGTAGTTTCTATTATTATGTCTACTTCTTTTTAAAGCTGTCATCTAATACTGAATCACTGGTATTTTTCTTAAGAATATATTTTTTGGTTTCTTTTATTATTAGTTTTTAAATTTGTTGTGAAAGTTATATTTTATTGCTAACCAGTTTGAAATGCTTGATACTCAATTGCTTCTCCTCTGGGGACAATAATATTTTGACCTAAGGAAATATTCTTTCAATAGATATGGAGGTCTGGCTACCCTCAACACTAACACAAATGTAGGATATCCATATTCCAATGTATTTGCATTTTGGAATATATATGTATATTATACACACACATGTATTATTATATATAGGTAGACTAATTGTTAGCTTTGTCAACTACACCTTCTATGTAAATATATTGTAACATCCAATTATGAGATTGCTTTTCTGTCCTCTCTCAGAGCTAGGTTGGCTTAGTGACTATGTTCTGGCAAATGAATTATAAGCAGAAGGGTTTTTGTTTGTTTGTTTGTGATTTCCAACAAGAGGTTCTTTAGAGGAAAAACACACGATTCTTCATTTTTTTCCCCTATCATTTCAAAAGCCATGTTTAATTATGAGATGGCTTCCAGGACAGCAGTGCATGATATTAGAAAGAAATGTCCTTGTCGCTATTGTTGGACTTCTATGCCAACCTCTGACTGCCTGTTTCCTATGAGAGAGAAATAAAATTTCATTTTGTTTAGTTTGGAGTTTTCTAATACAAGTAGTCAAACCCGATTTTTATTTACATGCTCACATCACAAATGCATAAATCTCCTTTCTCAAATATAAAGAAATCAAAGTTAAGCAAAACATAGGTATACACAAGAATAAAGTGGTGCAAGTAGGAAGGAAAGTGGATCATTAATGTCAAATTTTCAGAGATAAGAACCTGTTATTTTGGCAGAAGTAGCAGTAACAGGAAAGTATACCACTATTGGTGCCAGGTTGGCAAATAATAGCCAAATCCTATTCCAATAGCTGGACACATATAGAGAAGGCAGGTACAATCCCAGCTGCTAGATCTAGCAAGTTCAGTTCTTTCTCTAATCTCTTGCATATTCCAGGGCTGAGTTGGCCTTTGTACCAACAATAAGATCAGGATAGGACCCAAATGCCTATATATCTTCTTGTGCAATCAAGCAGAGAAATACCAATTTCTTCCTGGTTTGGTGACCCTAGTAAAGTCATACCCTGAAAAGACTCAAGATAAATGCTGGTAGCCAACTGTTCTTATCTCAAATGTTTATACCTCAGTGACTTGAGGAGAAAAAAAGAGGGTAAATCAACAGGAGAAGGACAATCATCATATGGTTTCACTCATACGTGGAATATAAGAAATAGTGAAAGGGATTATAAAAGAAAGGAGGGGAACCGAGTGGGAAAAATTAGAGAGGGAGACAAATCATGAGAGACTACCGACTCTGGTAAATACATAAAGGGGTCACAGAAGGGGAGGTGGGCAGGGGGATGAGGTAACTGGGTGACGGGCACTGAGGAGGGCACGTGATGGGATGAGCACTGGGTGTTATACTATATGTTGACAAATCAAACTTAAAACAATTGTAAAAAAAAAAAAAGAAATAGGAGCTATCATAAAATTTAAAAGAAATTACCAAAAGGAAAAAAAAAAAAAAAGAGGAAAAGATTGCAGGTGGAAAGAGAGTGACCAATAGGGGAGAGAGGAAAAAATAAGACTGTAGACAGTAAGAAAGTACACAGCTCAGCTGTTGGATGTCTAACAAAGTTCACAGTTGATTCTGTTATTTCAAAAGCACTGGTTTGTTTTCTTCTTACTTCCTGGGCGAGAAACAGAACTATAAGTACATATTCTGCAGAATGACATGTTGTGATGAGCAAGTGGAGATAGTCTAATGGGTTTTAATTAAGAGTTTACTCTGAGCTGAAAGCTTTGCCATGTACTAGCCTTGTGACCTTCTACATATAATCTGTTTTCTTAGCTATATAGGATGTGCCTGATAATAAAGTAAGGCAGCAGTAAATTGATTTTTTTTCCTTTTTTTTTCATTTTTGGGGGTAAAAATCACACTGTGACAAACAAACTCTGATTACAGAGCTATAAAAATTTAAAAAATGAATTGAAGCAAATTACATATTGACATTTATAACTCTCTGGGGCTGAATGCACAACTGAAAACATAACAAAATTTCCTAGGATGGTTGAGATATAATTTAAAATACATTAATAGATTGTATAAGGTTTACTTCATTGCCCACTGTCACTTTTCCTTATTATTCTATATTAGTCACTCTCGCTATATCTCAGAAAAATTTGTTAACTAAAAGTACAATTCTTTTTTGTAGCAAATCATTGGAATATATTCATGCAGGTTTTAGCAGGCATTAAGGGAATATTTAAGTCATTTACAAATGTCTTTAAATGTTTTATAAAAGTTTTTAGAATTATCAATATATGGTATTGATAAATGGGCCCATTTCTACTTCTATTTGGAAAAATATGATGTGCACTTATAAAGGGAGTCGAATACTGAAACAAAATTAGGACAAAATATCTGCATCCTTAGAAGAGCTATTAGTCCTTTTTCTCATGAGGGAATTTTATGCTTTTATCCGTATGTAGTTAAATTAAAATGTAAATGATTGAAATAATTTTACCATAAAATAAAAGCATGCAACACCTAAACAATCCCAAATCACATTGTATTTAATTCTATTCATTTTTTTTTTTCACTATAAGACAAATCTTCTGGGAAAGCTCTGACTTCCTCTGGGACCTGTAAATGAGACTGCAGAATATGATTAATATAAAAGTAGTCTCATGTGCTGAATTACTTCCAAGTGTTTATAAGAAGTCCCTTTTTCATTGCACAGCCATAATTCAGCCATGTGGAACACAGAAATTTAAAAAAATTGCTACCGAAACTCTGTACTTTCTTGTGCATGCCAGAATGGGTAAAATTAAGTAGACGAAGCCAAGTGTTGGTGAGGCTATGGAACAAAGAAAACTCTCACTTATTACTGGATAGCCTGTGAATTGTTATGTTCTCTGATATAAAATTGAGAAATAAAACTTTATGCTCTTGGAAGACAATACAGGGGTTAACCTGGGGAGACGAGATGAAGGAGATCTTAGAGGAATTATAAGGCACACCTCTAGGTCTCTTGTATATTGCCCGAGTTTTTGACCTGAGTGGTAGTCACATGCTGACTTTCCAGTGATTTATTGAAATGTATATTTATAATTTCTATACTTCCTTAATATATCCCTCCATAGGAAAATATACTAAAATGCTTTTCTGATTGTCACTATGTTGTTATTTACAAATATTTAGGATATGATTTTTTCCCTGATATTTTGAAATAATTCTATATGTACAGAATCTTGCAGATTATTACAAGGTCATACAGAGAGTTTCCATATACCAGCCTCCTAGGGTCTCTAACATTAATATACATATAACTATAATACGACCATTAGAACCATAAAATCAGTATTTGTACAACCATATCACTTAAACTACTGGTCCTATTCTCATTTTAGTAGTTTTTCTACCAATATCCTTCTGTGCTACTGTCTCATTCAGATTTATATATTTTTTTCTAGTGATGTCCTTCTTTGTTGCTAAGATTTATTTCAGAATCCTACATTGCACTTAATTACCATGCCTTCTTTGTTTCCTCTACTCTAGGACAGGTTCTCAGTTCTTTTAGTCTTTATGACTATCACACTTTTGAATCGTACTGGTCAGGGTTGTATAGGAAATGGATTTGTCTGATTTTCTCATGATTAGTTTGAATACCATAGAAATATTATGTCCTTCTCAGCACAGGGGGCACATAGTATCCATATACCTTACTACTTCGGGTATTAACCTTGATCACTTGGTTAAAATAGTGGCTGCTGGCTTTCTCTACCATAAAGTTGCCATCGTTTTTCTTTGTAAAGTTGCCATCTATCTTAGAGGAGATACTAAGATAATATGCAATTGTTGCTCTTCTATTAGAACTTTCACCTATAGATTTGAGCTTCCATTAATCTTGCCTGCATTGATCTTGCCAGATCAAACTTGCCTATAACAATTATTACTTTGATGTTGATCTGTGGTGATTTTGTATTTCCACTAATATTATGAGATTTAGAAATGAGATAGAAAAAACATGAAACATATGTGCTAGACTTTTGTTGTTGTTCATAGAAATGCACACTCCATATATTTCCAATTTTATCTACCTATGAGTTCAAAATATGGTGCTTTAATTTTAGACCTGCCTGCCTTTTTATGGTATGAACCCCACGGTACTCATTACTAGAAAGGAATCACCTCCAGGTGATTTGTAGATCTATCAGAGGGTCCCATGGCACATTGCTATATGTGTGCCCTAGAACAAGCCATCTATCCTTTGTCCTAGTTTTTACATCTGTACATCTGGAAACCCAGCTGTGGCGGCTAAATGATGATCCTCATGAAATTGCCTTTCATTTGAACACGCTTGTTTTTCAATTGTAATGTCTACAGATAAACTTATTCCAATATTATCATACACCTTCTCAGAGTATGAGAATGGGATTGTGACTGCGACTAGAGACTGAAATGCAAAAAGTGAAAAGACTGTCATGAGTGGATCTTGAGTAGTTTTCTTGTCAAAGGGAGGATGAAGAAAGAAATGCCTTTAAGATGCAAAGCAATTTATTTGGATTTTGAGACATCTGTGATATATGGGAAACTATGGTGAGTGCGTGTGATGATATGTTTGGTTTAATGTGTGGTCTCTCTGTGTAACCTTTTGTCCTTTTATATCAGTGACTCTCTGTGGTGAGGATTTGCAAGGGTGAGGGAAAAAAAGTGCGGAGATGAATAAAAGTTTAGCATAGGGTTAGGGGCACCTGGGTGGCTCGGTTGAGTGTCCAACTCTTGGTTTTGGCTCAGGTTATGATCTCAGGGTGATGAGATTGAGTCTGATGGGGGTGGGGAGTCCTTGAGCAGTGGGAGTCTGCTTGAGATCCTCTTTCCCTCTCCCTTCCCTTGCTTACACTTGTTCTCTATCTTTCTCTAAATCAATCAATCAATCAACTTAAAAAACAACAACAACAAGGCTAACATAGGGTTATTTTTCCTGTGAGCCTTCTTATTTTTTTTTAAAGTTCCTTAACACATAGTATTTTCTAACAACAGTTGGAATCTATAGGAAAATATAAAATATATGAATAGAAAGCAGTAGGCACTCACCTTCATGTACATTTGAATTTTGCACCACCTCAGAACCATAAGTATAGTCATCATTTCCAAACCCAATACCAGAACTCCTACACCCACCCATTTAATTACAGATTTATTCAAGTTGACTTTAAAGAATTTGTGGATAAATACTAAGCATGCCTTATAAATTTTTATATGGTCAGATTAATAAATGACAAAAGTACACAAATGACTAAATTTTCTTTAACAGAAGGAGAAACCTGAGGTGTGGAGGCCACCACTAATTAGAAATTGGCCTGCTGGAAGTCTGTGTCAGGCAAAGGTTTAGGCTATTACTGGTCCATGGGTTAAAATAGATGGAGCTAAGGAAGAAACTTAAAAAATAACAATCCAAAGTAAATGTCAGTGAAGATGATCTGGGCAAAAATGCACCTTGTAAGCACAGGAGAGAATAATAAATTAAACCGAAATAGTTAAAAATATTTGCCTCTGGAGAACAAAGCTGACACGAGGGAGTACCAAGGGACTATAATTTTCAACATTAAGACTTTTTGGTGCTTTTCGATATTTTTAACCTAGACTTTGAAAAAATTTGCTATTTTAAAGTTTAACTTATTGAAAAAAAATCACAGTGTATTTAAGTTTGCATATGCACTCAACATACAAATCAGTAAGGTGTTAAATGTGATTATTTAATTTGAATTATCAGCATACAGTTACCATTTTCTCTTGAGATACAGAAATAGAATAGCCTGAGATTTGAACCCAAAGGACCCAGGTTCTGGTTCAAATTCTGTCATCAGCCAACTGTAGGTATTCTTTTATGAACACGGTGACGAGAAGCTGCCACACTGTCATTTGGACAATATGGCATCATTGTGGGGATCAAATGTGATAATGCAGATTTTTATTTGGAAAGTGTAATAACCACTGTGAATTATCACCATAGCCAGTAGTCCATAGATATTTTTAAGTTATGCAAATGTTAAGTTATGATGACAGCCATTGCTGGAAGTCATTACATCCCTATCTCTTGCTAAGTTCATTCATGCTGCCTATGTGATTGATGACCAGATTGTCCTTTCCTTGAATAAAACCATTAATTCTATGCTACTTTATTTTCAAGGTTTTAACTGTTTCAGAATATGGTGCTAGCTCAAAATACACGCTTATCTTCATTTTTCTGGAGGGAGGATAGTAATTGTTGTGTACATGCTAATACATTTTGGTCAGTTTCTTATAATTTTCAAACGATGCCTACTATTTGTAGTTTCTGGAAGATTTCCCTAAAATAGTGACCCAAAATATAGAATATCTTTTTCCTTATATGTTTAAAAGCCAACATTGTATCAAAATCCTATAAAAGGCTCATAATGGTATGCCACACTTTACCTTCCAAAAAATTCTCTCTCCTGCCAATGAAGTGATTAGCTGCCTTTATAGAAAATGTGATTTGCTAGTTCAAGATTTGGTTTGCAAATCCAGGTTTGCATGCCTAACTCCTAACCCTCCCTTATCAGAACTTACATAGAAGTAGCATATTGATAAGTGTTAAATCTAAATTTTA
The DNA here is from genome assembly GCF_053574225.1 of Canis aureus. NCBI lineage: Eukaryota > Metazoa > Chordata > Mammalia > Carnivora > Canidae > Canis > Canis aureus. The sequence goes on from NC_135631.1 coordinate 25,769,727, forward strand.
CACATTACTAACTACAAATCACATAAAAATGCCACAGAATGGAACAGCACACCCTGGATACTATGAAGAAAAGTGAGCAGGAAATGAATCTCTAATTCTTGACTTTGTTATGATCTGCAGGCATCTGGGAAAAATAGGTATAGTGAAGCCACTTGAAATCTTAGTAAATTAAAACCATCATACCACAAGGGGGTATATTTTAAGAGTTCTTAGGAATTCTGGCTTTGAAGTAAGCTTATAGGTCAAAAATGTAATAGGCGTTCTTTGAGATCCTTTCTTTCTTTCCCATTTTCCATAGATTTTGGCATAATAACAACCAAGGCATTGGAAAGTAGGAAAGTGTTTATAGACTTTGAAGTGAGAAAGACTACTTTTACTTTCAAAAAGTATGACTGCCCTGACACTAGAATCTCAACAACAAACAAACCAAATAATAATAATAACAATAATAACAATAATAATAATAATAATAAAATAAGCTTAAAGAACTCATCTTTCATATTTACTGTGATTGCTATCTAGGTCATTGCTATATCTTATTGACAACTTATATTTCCTTTGGATTTTATAAATAAGTTTTAAGGGGCATGTGGGTAGCTCAGTTGGTTAAGCATTGGACTCTTGGTTTTGGCTCAGGCCATGATCCCAGAGTCATGAGATCGAGCCCTCAGCCAGGCTCCTTGCTGGGTATGGAGCCTGCTTGAGATGTGTGCTCTCTCTCTCTCTTTCCTTCTGCTCCCCACCCCAAAAATATGTTTTAATCACCATTATATACAATTAAAATTGTCATTAGACAGAGTTTCTCACAATGGAGAATATTATTAGGCATAAGATAAAACAAAAATTACCTAGAATTAGTTAAAATCTATTAGCTCAATTTCCATATTTGCTCATAACTCATTGTATGACTGCATAAGTCAATCAACTTGTCTGTTTCCTCATATCTATGATGAGAAACTTGGATGAGCTGATTCTTGGGCGATCTCCCAGTGTCAGCATGTGCCCTTGCTTGAATAAAATATGTCTATTTTACTACCATGACGGCATAAGTAATAAATACCTCACCTTTACTATACCAACCTTCCAAATAAAGTGGTCTATCTGTTATAACTAAAAACAATAAGAAAATCAACAAGTGTTGAACCAGCCTTGTGTCCCGGGGATAAATCCTACTTGGTCATGGTGAATAGTTTTCTTAATGTATTGTTGGATCCTATTGGTTAGTATCTTGTTGAGAATTTTTGCATCCATGTTCATCAGGGATATTGGTCTGTAATTCTCCTTTTTGGTGGGGTCTTTGTCTGGTTTTGGAATTAAGGTGATGCTGGCCTCATAGAACGAATTTGGAAGTACTCCATCTCTTTCTGTCTTTCCAAACAGCTTTAGGAGAATAGGTATGATTTCTTCTTTAAACGTTTGATAGAATTCCCCTGGGAATTCCCCATCAAAGATAAACTCAAAATGGATGAAAGATCTAAATGTGAGACAAGATTCCATCAAAATCCTAGAGGAGAACACAGGCAACACCCTTTTTTAACTTGGCCACAGTAACTTCTTGCAAGATACATCCACGAAGGCAAAAGAAACAAAAGCAAAAATGAAGTATTGGGACTTCATCAAGATAAGAAGCTTTTGAACAGCAAAGGATACAGTCAACAAAACTAAAAGACAACCTACAGAATGGGAGAAGATATTTGCAAATGACATATCGGATAAAGGGCTAGTTTCCAAGATCTATAAAGAACTTATTAAACTCAACAGCAAAGAAACAAACAATCCAATCATGAAATGGGCAAAAGACATGAAGAGAAATCTCACAGAGGAAGACATAGACATGGCCAACATGCACATGAGAAAATGCTCTGCATCACTTGCCATCAGGGAAATACAAATCAAAACCACAATGAGATACCACCTCACACCAGTGAGAATGGGGCAAATTAACAAGGCAGGAAACAACAAATGTTGGAGAGGATGCGGAGAAAAGGGAACCCTCTTACACTGTTGGTGGGAATGTGAACTGGCGCAGCCACTCTGGAAAACTGTGTGGAGGTTCTTCACAGAGTTAAAAATAGACCTGCCCTACGACCCAGCAATTGCACTGTTGAGGATTTACCCCAAAGATTCAGATGCAATGAAACGCTGGGACACCTGCACCCCGATGTTTCTAGCAGCAATGTCCACAATAGCCAAACTATGGAAGGATCCTCGGTGTCCATCGAAAGATGAATGGATAAAGAAGATGTGGTCTATGTATACAATGGAATATTCCTCAGCTATTAGAAACGACAAATACCCACCATTTGCTTCAACGTGGATGGAACTGGAGGGTATTATGCTGAGTGAAGTAAGTCAATCGGAGAAGGACAAACAGTGTATGTTCTCATTCATTTGGGGAATACAAATAATAGTGAAGGGAATATAAGGGAAGGGAGAAGAAATGTGTGGGAAATATCAGAAAGGGAGACAGAACATAAGGACTCCTAACTCTGGGAAACGAACTAGGGGTGGTGGAAGGGGAGGAGGGCAGGGGGTGGGGGTGAATGGGTGACGGGCACTGAGGGGGGACACTTGACGCGATGAGCACTGGTTGTTATTCTGTATGTTGGTAAATTGAACACCAATAAAAAATTAATTTATTAAAAAATAAAGAAAATCAACATCAAGAGTATATTAATAGACTATATGCCTAAGAGATTATACTCTAAACATTATGCACTTGGCATATATGAGAATACTTAAATTCAGAATCCATATCCTAGATTATAGGCAATAGTTTCAAGATTGGTAATCTGGTTTGATTGTGTAGAGAAGATTAGAAGAAATAATTGGTCACGAGGAGCAAAGACTGAAATATACAGATTTAACAATGCAATGGAAGGAGCAGCATATGATCAGAGAAAAGACAAAAGTAAAAGAAAAGCAGGCAAACAGAAGCAAAGAGCTCAGTGAGCACAGAGATATTAAACATAGTAAGAAAAAAACAGCCTTTCACAAAAGACTGGAGCAATTCCAAAGGGGATTCATTAAGTCTAATGTACTCTATATAAGAAAGCAGGAAAATGCTTAATGTCTTTTAGCAACTTTAAGATAGTTGAATTTTTAGAATTAATTTATGGTACTTACTTCAAAAGTAAGGAAGTAAATCCCTGCTGAAAAAATTGCTCCAGCCCTGAAGCAATTCATAGACCAGTCGAGGAGAAAAATCAGCGAACCATTACAACACAATATGATAATTCTTTGACAGAGGTGATATGATATCCGTTGTTATATATTTCATGCTCACGTTGCGCTGGACTCCACGTTCATTGTTTTATGCACTATATCATCCTCTAAAGAGCCTTATAAGATGGATGCAATTTTTTTTTATTATAAACGTGAGGATACTTAGGCCGAAAAAGGTAAAATATTGTGCTGTATATCACACAAGTACTTGTGGTTAAAGGAGGCTTTATTCTTCTTTTCTTCCAAATCCCACAGTGCTCATATCCAGGGAAGTCACTCATTCAGGATTCAGGCAGCGTAGAATATGCAGATTTAAGAAAAAGAATCCCTTCCAGGAAACACCCTCCAAATTTTGACAACTGAAATTATGTGAACATATAACTGTTTGCCACCATGAACTGTGTTATACTCTGGAGTTGATGACCAACTAATGTTTCAGACAACTGGACAAATAGTAAAGGAAGGACTAATGGCGTGTGTGGATGCTTTTAGTGTAATTTGTAATTTGAGAATTTGCATGTCTATAAAATCATTTTAAAATTTACCCAGATTGCAAAACCTGCATTTGTTTATGACATGCTACACTATGATTACCTTTAATAATGAATGTTCCATGTTTTCTTCAAAATATTTTGTTTCAGCAATGTCCACAATAGCCAAACTGTGGAAGGAGCCTCGGTGTCCATCGAAAGATGAATGGATAAAAAAGCTGTGGTCTATGATACAATGGAATATTCCTGAGCCATTAGAAATGACAAATACCCGCCATTTGCTTCAACGTGGATGGAACTGGAGGGTATTATGCTGAGTGAAATGAGTCAATCGGAGAAGGACAAACATTATATGTTCTCATTCATTTGGGGAATATAAAAAATAGTGAAAGGGAATAGAAGGGAAGGGAGAAGAAATGGGTAGGAAATATCAGAAAGGGAGACAGAACATAAAGACTACTAACTGGGAAACGAACTAGGGGTGGTGGAAGGGGAGGAGGGCGGGGGGTGGGGGTGAATGGGTGACGGGCACTGAGAGGGGCACTTGACAGGATGAGCACTGGGTGTTATCCTGTATGTTGGTAAATTGAACACCAATAAAAAATAAATTTATTATTAAAAAAAAACATTTTGTTTCATCAGTTGCCTGAATACTTAGTGTATTTCTTCCTAGCCCCATTTGTAGTTAGACTGTCCCTAACCTACCACCTACATATCTTCTCCAGTGTAATTCTTCATAGCACTTGGGTCTTTCTCAAATAGCACACATCACAATTTGTGATTATGAACTTATAATCATACACCTAATTGTGAGTTTCTCTTTCATAGTCTGTGCTGTAAGCTCCATGGGGGCTGATTTGTTCCCTTCTGCGATTCGTGTAGTCTCTGTATTCTTATAGTAAATTTGCCACAAAATTCATGTTTAATGATATTTGTTGAATCCAAGAATGCTGAATACATGAATGGATGGAGCTAAGTGCTCAGGAAATTAAGAATTCTAGGTTGCTTAGGGAAAGAAGAAGAAAACCCAACTCTTAAAAGCTCTTTGTTGTAGAGAATTCTCAGCAATGTGTGAATGAAGTAGAGACGATTGATTTTTACTTTTCTAAACTCTGATGTTCTTCACCTCAGTGTCACAATGTCAAAGGGGCAGCTGCTCCAAACCTGGAAGGAATGGCAACTGGTGAAGTAGAAGAAAGAAGAAAGTAACTGTATTTTTGGGATCTGTCTCTTCTTCAAAGATGAGCCTGCATTCTTGAACTTGAAGAGACTCCTCTTAGCCCCTAAGAGATAATTGGTTATAGCAAGGATTATAATGTTAATTAAGCCACAGTTTCACGGATGGACAGTCTCAGCACAAATGACTGCTCCCTCACATTCATATGCCTGTTGGTTTACACCAGCTTGTACACTACAGGGGCTCCAGTCTGGAGACCTGAGTTCAAGTTCCACAGCTATTCTGCAGCTAGCTGTATGACCTTGAAAAGCTGACTTAACCTTGGCAGACTTCCATTTCTTCTTCTGTAAAATTGAGATTAGGTGGACGGCAAATTTCTTTTTATCTTAAAAAACACTCAGATGCTATTTTTTCCTCCCAAACACAACTATACCATATTCAGTTAAAATCTGTTATAACACATTGATCTGCTAACAAGGTTGGCTCCTGCTACTTATCTGGCTGGAACATCCTTACCTCAAGCACTAGCATTATAAAGGGATTTATATACAGTATTATTCCTGAGAAGTGTGCCGTTGGCAGAGGCAAATAGAAATTGCAAAGCAAAATTAGGTTTATGCATATTTTTTTTTTCTAGAGAAAGAACACCTTCCTTCTCCTGTATCCTAGCTTTTAAAATTTCAATTTTTGCCTCCACTAGCCAAAGGAAACTAAACACTGTGCAATTATTCAGTGAAAATGCAAGTGTTGAATAGAAAAATCTGGACAGAGCCATGATTTCATAAAATGTAAAGTTTTTTTCCTTAAAGTAATATGGGTTTAAACTCAGGATGGCATCTGTTTGTAGCCTTTGAACAGCAGTAAAAGACAAACATAAGCTGAACTGAAGGGTGCTGTATCATGAGGAGATACACAAAAGTGGTCTGTGTACCCGAATGAGTCAATAAGACATAGAATTTAAACTATTTTCAAACACTTAACATTGAGTTGCTCAGGGTGTCCTCATGTGCTTTTCTTTTTTTTCTGCACCTTCTCAAAGTGATCTCATCTACTTGTGAATAAATAATCTCTTTAATTAATGTTACTCAACTTTATGTCTGAGTTACAAAGATATGCAGCTCTATGCAGTTGCATATCTAGTTGCTGCTTCAGAGTCATCTTAGAATTAAATGGAATGTAAAATGACTTTGATTCCCACTGGCTCTGCTTTAAGCTTTCAACCTTGGGAAATGGCGCCACCATATCCAACCTGCAGATGCCAGGCATCTAGACATTGTTCGAATTAAACGCAAAACGGAGACTGGACTTGAGAATTCCCTGAGGAGACAAAACCATGTAAGCCATATAAGCAAAGCTAAATCTAGATTATTTCATGCACATAGTCAAAACTTAACTTAGGTCATCTCTTATGAATCCCTCTGATAATCACAAAAGAGACCTAAGTCATCTTCTGAAAGGTATTAAACGATAATCACTTTGAACCAAGACCCTGCCATCTGCAGAAACCCATCACTGTGAAGGTTACCCCCCAATTGCAATAACCAATTGCTGTAAAGGTTAAACGTCTTCATTTTCACCTTATAAGCTGTCCTGTAAAGTCTTCCCGGTGAGCTTCATATAACTTCTAAATTGCTAAACTCCTAGTTCACAAACCGTTTTTACATGCACAGTAAACTCTAACTAAATACTCTTTATTGATTAGGTTTTTTTTTAAAAGACTATTTATTTTAGTGATCTCTACACCCAGAGTGGGGCTCAAACCCACTACCCCAAGAACAGGAAATCCTGAGCTCGTCTGGTTGAGCCAGGCAGGCCCCAGAATTGGTGGTTTAGATTTTGCTATTTCTGGATTTTTGTTCACATTTTATCACTTTATGTATCTATTTAGTATTCATCACTTAATTTGCTTCATTTTTGCATCCAATCCAATCCAGCAGCAAATCTTACCAATTCACTTTGCAAAGTAGGTCTTGAATGAGTCTTCCTCTCTGCACCTCCGCCATCGGTCATAGTGCAATCCAGCATTTTCTCACACTTGAACTACTCTTATCCACGTCTCACCCAAATCTACTTGCCAGGCAGTAGCAAGAATGAATTTTTAAAGATCTAAATGAAAGTGTCACTTCCTGTTTAAATATTTCCTTTGTCAACCAGTCTAATAATTATGAAACTTTATTCCTAAACCTTCAAGCTGTCGGCCTTTGGTGACATGACCCACTATTTTTTCAACCTAATGGTGCATAATTTCCCTCCTCACTCATGGACTAAAGCCTTATTGACCTCTTTTTAAAGTATACTATGCTCTTCCCTGGCTCAGCACTGGTTTACCTGATGCTACATCTGCTTGGAAGGATTTCCCACTCCCTCCCCTGTTAGCCTGCTTTGTTCTTTCCTCTCTATCTGCTTAAATAATGTTAACTTTAAGCAGACCTTTAGTGATCCCCTCCCTGATTCAAATCTTGCCCAAGTCAAGCCACTATTGTCTACTCTAGTGCTCTGTTGTCTTATCTGTAAGATTTATAAAATATTAATAAATATCACTTATTTCTGTCCCTAAAATGTAACCTTTACATGGTTAGATCATATTCGTTTTAACCATTGTTGTAGCTCTTACACTGAACTTGTTAATCATCTGATAGTTGTGCCAAAAAAAAAAAAATTGGGGGTAGGGGGTAGTATGCTTGGGTGGCACAGTTGTTTAAGCTCAGGACTCTTGATTTCGGCTCAGGTCATTATCTCCCAGTTGTGAGATCAGGCTCTGTGCTGAGCTTGCAGTCTGCTTCAGAGTCTCTCTCCTTCTCCCTCCCCCTCTACTGTTCCCTCCCCAGCTCGCTCGCCTGTGTTCTCTTTCTCTCTAAAATTAGATAAAATCTTTTAAAAAATTTTTTTGAGTTTTGAAAAAATTAATGGATCTCACAAAGGGATGTGGGGCATTCATCCTGACATGAAGCTCCTATAATGTCTTTATCTGAATATGTGGGACTAGGGACCCCGAGAGAAGAGATTTACACAGATGGGGTGTGAACTAAAATAGACAATTGGATTTACACAGGAGAGGGCTGCTATGTAACACCGTGGAAGACATAGGGCTAGGCGGTGCCTTGCAGTACCATCAAGCTATTTACAAATGTAGCGTCCATGCCCAGTGAATAAATAAATGAAAACCTGACCTCTCCTCTAACACACGCCAGCAACTGCTATCATTTTTCACAGACCGTGCTTTCAAAATTAGATGCCAGGAATAACGGTGGAGAGGAAGATGACAAAGAAGACACATCAGTTTCCTCATCAGTATAAACAGACTAAAATTATTTACCGTTTGTAGTGTCAGAACAAATTTCCTTGGAAGTTTCCATTTACACATTTTTACTGACAGCACCACAATATCAACATTATTTCCATGGAGAGTGGAAGATGAAAGTGGCTATCAGACACACGAGGCGTTGGAATTTAGAAAATAAACTGGCTCGAGGAGTCGATGGCTATCAACAGTTCACATGCCTTTTGGAGAGGATTCGGCCTATGAAAAGAGGCTTATCTAGATTGCAAAATCTTTTTATACTGTTCCCGGAAATGAAAGTGTTTGACCACCCCCGGCTAGATCTTCAATCATCCTCAGCGCTCACCCTTCCATTTCTTCCATTTCTCTGAAGCCTCTGCGAATAGAAGAAGGGCAGGAGCTGCTTTCACTGTTTTTGCACCTCCTGGATCTGCCAGGTGCTTTGCATTTTCAGAGCATCTGGTTGACAAGCTCCTGCCACAGCTGATGGTCCAAGAACCCAGGGCTTTGAGTCCAACTACCAGCGCTTCCCTGTTGATCTGATTCCCGCTCCACCTCAGGGCTCTGCTTTCCTCCCTCCCTAACCATGGTGCTGAAACTGTAGGGAATGGAAGTTTGGATTTGAGTGTGAAAGTGCGTGTCTGTGTGTGTTTGGAGATACAGAGGGGCAGGGAAAGGAAGCGACACTGATCACCTCACCAAATACTCTTCAGATGCACTGTTTCCTTTATTTGTTAGTGACTCTAAGAAGTCGGGACTTTTATCTCCTTAGGAAACTGAAGTTTATATATTTACACAATAAAAAAGTGCTTTACTCATACCTAATGAGTTATATGAATTTCATATATACATATATTTTTAAAGATTTTATTTATTTATGAGAGATACAGAGAGAGAGTCAGAGACACAGGCAGAGGGAGAAGCAGGCCCCCTGTGGGGAGGTCAATGCGGGACTCGATCCCAGGACCCTGGGGTCATGACCTGAGCCAAAGGCAGGCGCTCAACCGCTGAGCCACCCAGGTGCCCCCACATTTTATATTTTTAAGCAAATATATATTTATATATATTCTCTATAAAAATAATTTCAACTTTGAATTTTTACGTTTCAGGAAACCACTAGCATATTAAGTACTTAAAAAAAAAAAAAGATTTATTTTTTTGAGAGAGAGCAAGAGAGCTCAGGTGCAAGCAGGAGGGGCACAGTGAATCCCAAGCAGACTGCACAGAGCACAGAGCCCGACGTGGGGCTCCATCTCATGACCCTGAGATCACCACCAGATCCAAAACCAAGAGTCAGTCACTTAACTGACTGCGCCATCCAGATACTGTCCCCCTCAACTTTTAAAAAAGATTTATTTAAAAAATAATAATAATAAATAAAATAATAAAATAAAATAAATAATAAAATAAAATAAATAATAAAATAAAATAAATAAAATAAAATAAAATAAAATAAAATAAAATAAAATAAAATAAAAAACGGTTTATTTACATATTAAGTACTTTCATTTTCGTTGTGGGATTTAGGATATTTGCTCCTCTTTCAAAATCTAATTGATTTTTTTTCTATTCTAAGGAGAAAATAAATGACATTTTTTTTCAATTAGTTATTGAAGGAAACCTTGGTTGTTTCCAACGTTTGACAATTACAAATACACTTGCTATCAACATTTCATTTGAGTAAATATCAAGGAATGTGATTATTGGATCATAAGGTAAGGATATGTTTCGTTTTGTAAGCTTGTCAAATTCTCTTCCAAAGTGGCTATACCATTTGGCATTTCCTCTAGCCATTGGATAAGTATTGCCAGAATTTTGACTTTTAGCCATTGCAATAGGTGTGTAATAGTATGTCGTTGTTTGTATTTGCAGTTCCCTCGTGATGTATGGTATTGAAGATCCTGTCATATGCTTTATTAGCCATTTAATATCCTCAGTGGTGAAGTGTCCAGGCATTTTGCCTAATTTTCAATTGGTCTTTTTTTTTTATTTTTAAATTTTAAGAGTACTTTGCATATTTTGAATACCAGTCCTTCATCACATATGTGTTTTGCAAAGATTTTCTCCCAGTCTGTAGCTTGTCTTTTTCTCCTTTAACCAGTGACTTTCACAGAGCAGAAGTTTCTAATTATAATGAAATCCAACTTATCTTTTTTTTTTTTTCTTTCTTTCATGGGTCATGCCTTTGGTATTGTATCTAAAAGTTAATTACCAAACCCAAGGTCACCTAAATTTCTTCTAATGCTATATTCTGGAATTTTAAAGTTTTGCATCCAGAGTTAATTTTGTGAAGAGTATGAATTCAATGCCTAGATTCATTTTATATTTACATGTGACTGTCCATTTGTTTGAGTGGCATTTATTGAGAAAACTATTCTTCCCATGTTGGATTGCTTTTGCTCCTTCATCACAGATCAGTTGACCATTTGCATGCGCCTACTTCCGGGTTTCCTATTCTGTCCCTGTGACTTGTCTGTTTTTCCAACAATACCACATTGTTTTGATTACTGTAGATTTATAGTTAAGTCTTGAATTTGGGTAATGTCAGTCCTCTGTTCCCTATTAACTTCATGTTGACTATCCAGGGCCTTTCACTTTTCCATATAAATTTTATAATCCATTTAGTAACTTACTGTGTTTTTCTATTAGGAAGGCATTGAATCTATAAATCAAGGTGATAAAAACTGACATGTTTACAATATTGTTATTTCCTATCCATAAACATGGAATACCTCCTTATCTACTTAGTTCTTTTATTCGTTCTTCAAAGTTCTGTATTTTTCCTTGTATAGACCTTGTGCATATTTTGTTTGTACTAACATAGGTGATATTGTGGTTTTTTTTTCAAATCCCAACTTTTCATTGACTGTATGCAAAAAAGCATTTTTTTTGTATATTAGCCTTATATCTTATAACCTTGTTCTTATTACATATTAGTTCCAAAGAATGTTTTGGTTTTTAGTTTAGTTTTGTTTTATTTTAATTTTGATTCTTTGAGTTTTTGTCTATCTAGGCAATTATGTCATCTTCAAATAAGACATGATATTTCTTTCCTTCCAGTCAGTGTAACTTGTATATGTATAAGTTATAGAAGTATAAGTATTATGTTAACATCATTTTAGTTTTTGTTTTTATAGGTATTCTACAGGCGGTTGAAGAAATTTGTCTCTGTTGCTAGTTTGTTGAGAGTTTTTGATAAAATCCAATACCCATTCATGACAAAAACATCTCTTAATATTGTAAGATTTTTCTTCTAGAGCCTGTTGATGTGATGGATTACGTTAATTGATTTTCAAATGTTGAACCAGCTTTGCATGTCTGGAATAAATCCCACTTGGTCACCGAGCATAATTATTTTTGTCCATTGTGGGGCTCAATTATGCTAATATTTTTTGAGGATTTTTCATCTATATCCATGATATCGGTCTGTAGTTTTCCTTTCTTGTAACATTTTGCCTTGTTTGGGTATTAGGGTAATGCTGACTTTATAGAATGAGTTCAAAGTGTTCCCTCTGGTTCCGTTTTCTGTAAAAAATTTATGTTGCCTTCCACAAATGATAAAATTCACCTTTGAAGCCATATGGGACTGGTGCCTTGTGTTTGGCAGGTTGTTACGTATTGATTCATATTGTTACAAATTTATATTTTTGAACTGTATCACGCTTTCAAACCCCTTTTCTAATAGCCATTGCAATGGAGTTTTAAAATGTGAACAGAAACAAAAAAAATATCATTATTCTTGAGTGTATTAGGAGGAAAAATACCCTCCACCCCCAAACGGAAATATCTTTTGCTTAAAACAAATATTATGTACACATTCAAACACATATGCACATATAAATCACCCCAACTGGACCTTCTGATTCAAACCTCTCAATACCTCCTCGTTATTTATAGGATAAACACAGGATCCTTGCCATGGTCTATATGTGTCATTGGCTTTCTCTCACCTTGCCAAATCCATTATGGCTAGTCTTCCTACCTCTCAAGCCCCATGCTAGCCATCTTTCATCCTCTCAAGCCTATCAATACTCTTCTATAGGACATTTAAAAATATAAGGCCATAGGAGTTCTGCACATGGAGTGTAGTCTTCCTATTATGACCAGCATCTACTTCTATACTTCAATATTCTTTGTTTTCCTTCAGTAAATTTTCTCATGCCTGAGTCAGGCTCCTTTCTTAAATCCTCCCATTCAGTGGGCTGCCTTTCCTTCACTGCACTGTCTACCATCTGTCCTTATATATATCTATCATTATCAGATCGATATTTGCATTCTCTCCCAAAGAATAAGACCTCAGGAGATTATGAAGAATATCTCCCCTATTGCTTCTTAGCTATGCTCAGCTCTTGTGTGGCACCTAGCACAGATTAGGCATTGATCAAATAATTGTTAAATGAACAAATGGGTGAAAAAAAATGAGTAGACATTTCAAGGGGAAATTTAGGGAGAGACCATGATAATATTAATCAGAAGTAGCTTCCATATCTGTAACACAGTAATATTGCCTTCTTAATATCATAATTTGCATAAAGAGTGAAGCTTCTGAATCCACAAATATATCCATAGAAAATTGGACACCCAATGATTTTGAAGAACGGGGCTCATTAATTGTTCTGTATGGATAGACGTTTTTGTGATTTGTCCCACATAACCGACCACCTGGGCCTGTGTGCACACAGGCAGGCTAACGAATGTTGTTTGTGAGACTCAAACTGTGTGAATAACCTTTGGAGCCTAATTGTTTGAAGTATATTATCTGGCTTCCAGCTCAGACCTGGGCCTTCTGGTCTGGACGCCAAGAGCTACAAATTTTGTCTCATGCCCCTTCCTGCTCCACCCTGGGCTGGCCCCCACGGGAGTGGAATCCAGGGAGGGGAGGCAGACACACAAAGCCCAGGCTCCTTGAGTACATAGATGACGTGGAAATGCAGCTCACTCCAAACCTCATATAGGTGAACAGATGTTCAATTTCAAAACACTATTATTTGCCCTATAAATATGGCCCTTATGGCGATGGTCAGTTGGAAGTCTAACCTGAGGGGAGAACGCTCTGCCCCAGGCCTGTCGATTGGGACTCCAGACCTCGCGATTCCTATGGGGGCTTTCCCAGCTGATAAGGTTGCATGTTGTAAGTACCCAGTTTAATGTAACTTTGCCATATTCTCATTTATTACTTACTTTTCCTTCATCTATGTGTAGATTCCTTTTATCTTCTGTTTCTGTTAGGTTTCAATAATAATAATAATAATAATAATAAATTATAGAAATATAATAAATTTTAAATTTTAATAATAAAGAAAATAATAAATTTTCTTTCCTTTTCAAAACTAAAACACGGCTATCCTGAGTCTTTTGTGCAGAACATTAATAAAGCAAAAAATGATATGTTGTATGTGTGTGTGCATGGGGCTGTGCCTAACTTTAGTTACCCTTTCCTTGAATTTCCCACTTCTTCCTCTGAAAGTTGCAGCTCTTTTGAGGAATATTTTGAATCACTTGTCAGTAGAGTAGAGGTAAAAATGCAGCTACATCTGTAAGGGGAAACCATCAAATCCCTTTTTGTTAAAGGCCAAAAAATGAAATAGAACTTATGAGGCATGCATCGGTAGAAAAAGTGAATCATAACAGGCACAAAGAATTCAATATTGCCTCTTTCAATAATAAGCTGCAGTGTTTTCCCATTGTGTCGAGGTTTAAGATAATGCCATCATGTATTAAACCTGGTCTATAGGTATTCTTGGCAGAGGCTGATGTAAAACAGACAGTAAAAGCATTTTCAGAATTGCAGTGCTGTTTGTTAAGCACTCTTAGACTCATCGTAGGGTATTTTTCTGTTCTAAATCATACAGTGCAGTTGGCTGAATCAGTAAATTTAAAATGAGAAAGAAATAGATAGTGCTTTGCCACAGCTGCTCTCATCCCCTTGATATATACACTGTGGGTATGATATCGGTGGGCTACATCAAGAAGAAACAATAATGGGGGGAATAGTGATTGCTTAATGAATACATAAAAAAAAATGTAGACACACTAAAAAAATCTGTCAAAACATAAGATGGCCTGAAGTTACAGAAAAAAAATATATCATTAAATGATTGAATAATTTCCTGACCAGTTGGGCTTGTTGTTGGTTGATTTAGCCTTACGTTACCTGTTATTTTTAATCTGACGGCTTCAGAAATCATGGTGCTTTACTCAACAGATATTTTGAATAAGTCAGCCTTCATTCATCTGGAGGGGAAACTGCAAGAAAAGTTAAATCAGACTGAATCTACAAAATTCTCTGGAGAATCCATCAGAGTTAAAATCTATCTATCTACCTACCTACCTATCTATCATCTATCTATATCATCTATCTATTTATTAGAGCAGCAAGATGGCAACTGCTAAATGATGTACGGTGCTGAAACCATCCTTTTAACTTGTTAACACTTCCTAGGTGCTAAATGACTAATTAGTTATGTTGTAAATCTAAGAATCCACAGAAAGTCTAAAAAAATGATATTGGAAAGTTAGAGTCCATTTGCTGTAAAGTGGAGTTGTTGGTGGAAAACCATTGTATCAGTTGTCGTACGGCCCGTTTCAGTTTGGTAAGCGTGATCATTCTCATTTTGCAGACTAAGAAACAGTATCAGAATTACTAGAAATTTTGTCCAAAGATACATCGCTCGTGGCAGATCTAGGTGAATTTAGTCTCCTGACTACAGCAATGCAGGCTCTTTTCAAAAGCTCAGTGGATCGAGCATGGAATGAAATCCTGCCAATGAGCTATGATTCATGTGCAAACATTCAATAACATGCCATGCTTTGTCAGGGTTGATGAAATGATCGCCTTGAGTAACCATAGAGGATTACAGCCAAGTGCCATTTGTGTTATGCCCAGGTTTCCATTATTGAGGAGTGCATTATTGGAGGGCAGATTACAATAACCTCTCTTGAGGATGTGTACTGCATTAATGTCTTGTGCCTAGTTTACCATGTAGACCTCACAAAACATTTTACAGAGCTGATATAATTATCTTCATGTACAGATGGGAAAACTAATATTCGGAATCTTTGAGTAACTAGTTCAATCACACTATTAATGAGTACTAGAATAGAAGTTAGAACCTGCACATATCTGACTTCAAAACTTGAACTAATGGCTATATCTTGCTGTCATGCATCTCATTGACCATTCCTTTTCTTTTTTCTTGTTTTTGCAATTGTATTAAGATAGTCACTACTCAGTAGATCCTGATAGCATATTCAATGTGATTTATTTTTAACATTCCACTAAGAAAAATGTATCATAATTTCAAAGGCAAGGCATCCGAAGTCCAGGTGATTATAAAATAGAAAGTTCAATTGCCCTGAACAAAAACAACAACAAAATCCAATACACTATACTTTAAGCAGAACATAATAATTATCAAGACTTTAATCTTTTGGCTTTGTCAATTCAATGGGCAAAAGTGGATACAGAGACCTAAACATGACATAGATAAAAAAAAATATGGATAACTTCACCCTAGCCCAGTCCAACATAGTTTATCATGGTTAATTCCAAGCAGAGTTATATTAGCACATCTGTTTTAAAAACCATATTTAAAATATGGCCTAGGTGATTTTTAAATTACCTCTCCACTGAGAACTTCTAGTTCATATTCTTAATTTTTTTTAAAGCCTGAATCCTCAGACTCCTCTACCCTTTCTTTTCACTCCTGCATATTGTGTGTTGATAGACATGATAGAAATGATCTGTCTAAATTATAGAAGGCTCAGTATTTGAGACAGGTTTCAGAATAGCAGTCAAGTCACACAGACACTCACTATCATGGGCACTGATGGAGATTCTCATATCTTCTTATAAGCATTCTTCTACCTCACATTTTTGATAAGTGCTAAATGCTGTACCATATATTGGATGAAAAATGCCTGCAGTATAGCAGATTGGTCCACATGACTTTATGATTAGAAATAAAAACAGAACAAGTTGAATATTTGAAGAAAGGGAAAACATGATTATTTGAAAAAAAAAATGGCTGTCTTTGGAATCCCTGTGGTCATTCTTTATGTGTCTCTTTCTGCTTATGCCACCACTAGTCTCTGAGTTCCTTGAAACATGGGGCCATGACCAACTTTTCTCCTCCTTCTCCCCCTCTGCTCCTCCTTCTCATCCCAGTACCCTGCACAGTGATTGGTTTTAAGTGAATGTTTGCTGACTAAATGAATAAGGTTTACTAGAATTGAAGCAAGTTTCCTAGAATTATATATATATATATATATATATATATATATATATATATATATATATATATATTTTTTTTTTTTTTATGATAGTCACAGAGAGAGAGAGAGAGGCAGAGACATAGGCAGAGGGAGAAGCAGGCTCCAAGCACCGGGAGCCCGACGTGGGATTCGATTCCGGGTCTACTAGGATCACGCCCTGGGCCAAAGGCAGGCGCTAAACCGCTGCGCCACCCAGGGATCCCAAGATATATATTTTAAATTAGAAGTTTCCTTAGATCCTACCCCAGCTAGGAACGAAAGTGAGTTTTGTTTATATTGCCTATTTTAATTGATTTATAGGGAATACTTGGTGCAGAACGTTTGGAAACTCCGTAAGACTATCTCCAGCATCAGAGAGAAAACCTTTTGAAGTTTGGCTGAACTGCTACTTTTGCTTTGAAATTCCAAACTCTCATTTTATAAGTGAAGAAACGGAGATCCTTTGGGGTTAAATGAGTTATCCAAGGTCTCACAGCCAGTTAGGAACAGTCCTTTTATGGAAGGACTAATTACTCCCCTAATTACTTATTATTTAGTTTACCATATAACATTATTTCCCCTACATTTATGAACAAAGTGGATTCACTTGAATCCTTTTTCTCTTGAGGACAGCTTCACATGTTCCTTTCGAATCCTCATGATTTGGTCCCAAAGGAATATGGAGACCAAAACTAAAAGGGATTTTAATTTACCAGAAAAAAAAAAAAATACGTACCTACAATAACATTTGTACACTGTAAGGATATCTACCTTATTTGGCAAAAGAATATTGATTAAATAATTACACACTGAATATAGGAAGAGATAGTAATGTAATATCCAGTTTCATCCTTTTTTTAGAGTACAGAAGATATTGGATACAGTGGGTTACAAGCTTTGAAAATCCCTTATAATAAACACTACAGGGTTCTTAGCTACATGGGACTTCATTAAAATGGCATAAAGATGAAAGTTTTATACCCCCTTTTTTTAAATGTTTCCTTTCTAAAACAATGAATCTTTAAAAAAAAAAAAAAAAAAGATTAACAGGTATTCCAAACTTCAGACGCCAGAGACCTTCTAAACCATCCTCCACATTGCTTTGGAAGATGGGATTCAAAAATACATATTGGATTATATTATCTCCCAAATTTGAAATCTTGTGAATGCAGATGCTTTTTCACTATGACCAACAAGAAAATAATTTTTAAAAACTTCAAAATATTTTTCCATTGCCTTCAGTATTCATTCCCAGTCTTTTCTATCATATTTGTTGTCGTTGCTGTTATATATTTTTTTTCTTTAGGAAAAATAAACTCAATCTTCTTATCTCCATGGGACTGAGCCATAGCCATATTTTAAAAATTTTCCTATTACACACATTATATATATACATATATATATATTTTTTTAATTTTTATTTATTTATGATAGTCACAGAGAGAGAGAGAGAGAGGCAGAGACACAGGCAGAGGGAGAAGCAGGCTCCATGCACCGGGAGCCCGATGTGGGATTCGATCCCGGGTCTCCAGGATCGCGCCCTGGGCCAAAGGCAGGTGCCAAACCGCTGCGCCACCCAGGGATCCCTATATACATATATTTGCATGTGTGTGTTATATATCTGACAATTCTGTGTTATGTATCTAACCCAATTTCATAAATGATGAAAGCACACAAAATTTTCCACTTCTGTGAGAGAAGAGTGTGGTGATAAAATGCATTAGCATGGCATGAAATTGCATTACTACCTGACTCTTACCTTCCCATCTTGACTTTTCTTAACATCCTTCAAATTTTCCATCCTAACCCCTCCTGGTTAGTTTCCTAGAACTTTGTGATCCAGTCACACAGAGTTTTATCCTTATCTAAACCTCCATCTCCTTATCTGAAGTGCCTTTAGGTCAGAATATCCTTACACCTTCTTATGTGTGTGTGTGTGTGTGTGGTGAGACACTTAACATGAAATCTACTTTGTTAATATTTTTTAGAACTTTACTATGATAAAAGTACTTATTATGAACTCCCATACATATTAAAAACGTGCAATACAGTATCGCAGGCTCTGGGCATACGGTTCTACGGAGAATCTTTAGAAATATTCATTGTGTACAAATGAAACTTTAACAGCAATTCCCCTTTTCTCCTTCCCCAGCCCCAAGCAAAAACTATTATGATCTCTGCTTCTTTAAATTTAACTATTTTAGATATTTCAGATAAGTGGAATCATGCAGAAAATTGGCCTTCTGTGATTGGCTTATTTCACTTAGAATAATGTCCTCCAAGTTCATCCTTGTTGTTGCATATGGTATAGTTTCCTTCTTTTTTAAAGTTTTTATTTTATTTTTTTAAAGGTTTAATTTCTTTATTCATAAGAGATACACACATAGAGAGGCAGAGACACAGGCAGAGGGAGAAGCAGGCTCCATGGAGGGAGCTCGATGTGGGACTTGATCCCGGGACTCCAGGATCACATCCTGGGCCAAAGGCAGATGCTCAACCACTGAGCCACCCAGGTGTCCCTATAATTTTTATTTTAAAGATTCTATCTATCATCTATTTATCTATTTATCTATCATCTATCTATCTATCTATCTATCTATCTATCTATCTATCATCTATCCATCCATCCATCCATCCATCCATCCATCTGGTGGGGGAAGGCAGAAGGAATGAATGTCAAGCAGACTCTATGCTGAGCGTGGAGCCTTACTGGGGGCTCTCTTTCACAACCCTGAGATCAGGACCTGAGCTATAATCAAGAGTCAGATGCTTAACCAACTGAACCACCCAGGTGCCCCATAAGTTTTTATTTTAATTTGTTAGTTAGCATACAGTGTTATATTCATTTCAGGTGTACCATATAGTGATTCAAGATTTCCATACATCACCTGGTGCTCTTCCTGACACATGCATTCCTTAATCCCCTTCACTTATTTGATCCATCCCCACACCCCTGGAGTCCTTTTGAAAGGCTGAATAATACTCCATTGTATGCATTTGCTACATTTTTATCCATTTATCTGTTGATGGACATTAAGGCTGTTTCCATATCTTGGCTGCTGCAAATAGTGCTGTAATGAACATGAGAGTGCTAATATCTCATAAAGATCCTAATTTCAATTCTTCTGGAAAAATATCTAGAATTAAGATTGCTGGATTATATGTTAATCCTATATATTTGCTATTGAGTTGTGTGAGGTTTCATATATATTCTGGAAACTCTCAATTAGATAGATGATTTGCAGATATTTCCCCCCAGTCTGTAGGTTTTCTTTTCATTTGGTGATTTTTTTTTTCTGTGTGCAGAAGCTTTTTAGTTTGAAATAGTCCTACTTGTTGATTTTTGTTTTTATTATTTATTATTTATTATTTTTTTATTTTTGTTTTTATTGTTTGTAATTTTGGTGTCATACCAAAGGAATCATTGCTAAGACCAATATTTTCTTCTGGGATTTATACAGTTTCAGGGTTTTTTAATATTTAATTCATTTTGAGTTGATTCTTCTGTGTTGTATAAAATCAGGATCCTATTTCATTCTTTTACATGTGGATATCCAGTTTTCCCAGCACCATCTGCTGAAGAAACTAACCTTTCTCCATGGTGTATAGTCTTACCATCCTTTTGAAGATCAGTCTACTGTAGGTGTGTGGATTTATTTCTGGGCTCCCTTATTTTGTTCCATTGGTATACACATCTGTCTTTATGTCAGCATCATTCTGTTTTAATACTGTAGTTTTATAATATATTTTGAGATCAGGAAGTGAGATACCTCCAGCTCTGCTCTTCCTTCTCAAGGTTGTTTTGGATACTTGAGCTTCTTTGTGAATTTTAGGATTGAATTTTCTATTTCTATTGGACATGCCATTAGGATTTTGATAAGAATTATGTTGAAAAAAATTGCACTGAATGTATATTGCTTTGGGTACCATGGACATTTTAACAATACTAAGTCTACCAATGCGTGAACACAGTCAGTTATTGGTGACTTAAATTTCTTTCTTCAATGTTTTAGTTTTGATCTTCAATGTTTTCGTCTTTCTTCCCTCCCTAGTTAAGTATGTATCTAAATATTTTATTCTTTTTGATGTCATATTAAATGGGATTACTTTCTTAATTTCCCCTTTTAGGTAGATTTTGTTAGCATATAGGCAACAACTGATTTTTTTGGTGCTTATTTTGTATCCTGCAACTTTACTGAGTTTATTGGTTCTGACATTGTGTGTGTGTGTGTGTGTGTGTGTGTGTGTGTAGTTGAGGGTTTTCTACATATAAAATTATGTCATCTCTAAACAGACATGATTTTATTCCTTCCTTCTTGATATAAATGTATTTTATTTATTTTCTTGCCTAAGTGCTCTGGCTAGGACTTCAGTACTATGTTGATTAGAAGTGGCAACAGTGGGTATCCTTGTCTTATTTCTGACCTTAAAGGAGAAGCTTTCAGCTTTTTACTCTTGAGTATGATGTTAACTATGGGCTTGCCATACATAGTTCTTATCAAGTTGAAGTAATTTCCTTCTTTCTTTCCCTGTTGAGAATTTTTAATCATGAAAGGATGTTGAAATTTGTCACTTTTTTTGAACCTATTGAGATGATCGTGTGATTTTTGTCATTTATTTTGCTAATATATTGTATCATATTAATTGATTTTCTTTTTTATATTAATTGATTTTCATGTGATATTGTATTTTCATCCTAAGGATAAATGCCCCTTGGTCATGGTATATGATCCTCTTACTCTGCTGTTGAATTTGTCCTGCTAGTATTTTATTGAGAATTTTTGCATCTGTGTTCTTCAGGAATAATGGGCTGTAGTTGTCTTTTCTTGTGGTTTCACCTGGCTTTGGTATCAGAGTAATGCTGGGCTCATATAATGAGTTTGGAAAAGTGTTCCTCCCTCTTCAGTTGTAGAAGAATTTGAAAAGGATTGGCGTTCATTTTTTAATGTTTGGCAGATTTTACCAGTGAAACCATCTGGTCCTGCATTTTTTCTGTATTAGTAGATTTCTGATTAGAGCTTCTGAGTAGATTTCTGATTAAATAATCTCTTTATTATTAAAGATTTGTCCAAATTTTCTGTTTCTTTGTAATTCAGTCTTTGCAGATTGTATCTTTCTAGAATTTATTCATTTCCTGTAGGTTTTCCAATTTATTGGGATCATTATTCATGATGTGGTCCTTTTTATTTCAGTAGTGTCAGTTGTGATGCCTCTTCTTTCATTCTGATTTTATTTATTTTAGTCTGCTCTCTATCTTCATCTAGTGAAGGTTTTGTCAGTATGATCTATCTTTTCAGAAACTTGTATTCTTCGATTTTCTCACTATTTTTGTTTCACTATTCTCTATTCAAGTATTTCTCCTTTAATCTTTATTATTTCCCTCCTTCTGCTAAAATCGAACTTAGTTTGCACTCCTTTCTCTAGTTCCTAGATGTGTAAAATTAGGTTGTTTGAGCTCTTCTTTTTTAAGGTAAGCATGTATAGCTGTACTCTGCCTTCTTTTGATGTTTGCCAGTAGTTTTGGTAAATTGTATTTTCATTTCCAGTTGTTTCAATATATTACAAAATTCCTTTTGGGGGAGTGCTTGGGTGGCTCAGTCAGTTAGGCATCTGCCTTCGGTTTAGGTCATGATCCCAGAGTCCTGGGACCAAGGCCCTGGGTTGGGCTCCCTGCTTAGTGGGAGAGTCTGCTTCTCCCTCTGCCCCTGCTCATGCTCTCTCTCTCTCTCTCTCTCTCTCAGTCTCTCAAATAAATAAGTAAAAACTTAAAAAAAAATAAGACAAAATTCCTTTTTGGTTTCCTCTTTGATCTGGTGTTGGTTCAAGAATGTGTTGTTTAATTTCTACATATTTGTGAATTTTTCAGTTTTCTATTGTCACTGTTTTGCAGCTTTATTCCACTGCGATCTTAAAGATTTTTGATTAAGATTTCAACCTTCTTAAGTATGTTAAGATTCGTTTTAAAGCCTAATATGTGATCTCTCCCAGATATTATTCCATGGCACTTGAGATGAGTCTATTCTGCTGCTTTGGGGTAGAATAATCTGTATAATGTGTTAGAGCCATTTGTCAATAGTTCTGTTTCCTTATTGATTTCCTGTCTAGATAATCAATCCATTATTGAAAGTGGACATTGCTGTTATTATATGGCTGTCTATTTCTTTCTTCAGATCTGTCAATGTCTATTATCCGTAATTAAATGATCTGATGTTGAGTGTATATGTATTTATAATTTTTATATCTCTTTGGTAAAGTGACTCTTTTATCACTCTATAACATCATTTTTGTGTGTCTTGAGACAGTTTGTGACTTAATATCTATTTTATATGATAGAATTATAGCTACTCTTGCTCTCCTTTGGCTACCATTTGCATGGCATATCTTTTTCTATCCCTTCATTTTCAGCCTGTGTGTGCCATTAAATCTAAAGTAAGTTTCTTATAAATAGCATACAGTTGGATCTTTTCATTTTTTCCCTTCAGCCACTTTAATTAGAGAGCTGAATCCAGCTATATTTAAAGTTATTATTGATAGATAAGCATCTATTATTGCCATTTTGTTAATTGTTTTCTATCTTGTAGTTCTTTTGTCCCTCTTTCCCTATCTTGCTGTTTTCCCTTCTGATTTGTTGATTTTTTTTTTAGTGATACATTTTGATATTTTTTTCTCTTTTTTTGACTGTTGCCCATGGGAATTTTTCTTTTTTTATGGTTACAATAAGGCGCACATAAAACATGTTATAATCTTAACAGTCTCTTTCATGATAACAACTCAAATTCAACTGCATAAAAACTTTTACACATTTACTTCTCTCCCACCATACTTCACACTGATTATGTCTTTTTGTATTCATTATGATTATAATGTATTGAAATTTATGGTACAATACACACCACATGGTAAAATTTATAATTTTTACATTACACATTCATTTAAATGCATTTATAATTATAGTTATTCTTTACATTTTTGTCTTCCACTTTTATTCTAAAATTAAAGGTGACTTACCTACTACCAATACAATATTAGAGTATTCTGTGTTTGTCTATTATTTATTCTTACTAGTAAGTTTATACCATTTAGGATCTTTTCATTTCAACTTGAAGAACACTGTTTTGAATGTATTATCTCATACCTGCAAGGTTTCTACTGAGAAATTGTCTGATAGTCTAATGATAGCTCCCTTGTACATGATGATTGCTTTTCTCTTGCTGGTTTCAAACTTCTCTCTTTAACTTTCGACATTTCATTATAATATAGCTCAATGTGAGTTCCTTCTATCCATCTTTTTGAGGGATTCTCTGGAATTCATGAATTTGGAAATTCTTTTCCCTCCCCAGACTTAGGGAATTTGAGGCCATTATTTCTTCAATTAAGGTTTCTGACCTGTTCTCTTTTGCCTTTCTGGGACTCATATATGCACATATCAGTCTGCTTGATGGTGTCCTATATTTCTCTTCGACTTTCTTCACATTCTTTTATTTATTTTTGCTTCTCTAACTGGATAATTTCAAACAACTTGTCTTTGTGTTGGCTGATTCTACCTTCTGCTTGATCAAGTATGCTGTTAAATCCCTCTAAAGAATTTTTCAGTTATATTCTTCAGGTCCAAAATTTGTTCTTATTTGTTTGCTCATTACAGTTTCTATTTCTTTGTTGGTATTCTCATTTTGCCTGTATATCATTTTCTGAATTTTGTTTAGTCATTTATCTGTATTCTAGCTCACTGAGTTTCTCTGAGACTATTATTTTGAATTCTTTGTCAGGAAATTCATATATCTCCATTTCTTTAGGGTCAGTTCTTGGAGATTTATTTTGTTTCTTTGATCATGTCATCTTCTTCTTACTCTTCATGTCCCTTGAAACTTTGCATTTGTGTCCAGGCATTTAAAAAACAATCATTTGTCCCAGTCTTTAAGGATTGGCTTTGGTAAGTATATATCTTCCCCAGTTAGCCTAGCTGGAGATGCTGAGAGACTTTCAAACATTTCCTAATGAACTTGTCTTTTTTGAACTTTTAGAAATACATTCCTAGAGGACTGATTCAGTCAGTTTGGAGTGACAGATAAAGTGAAATTGCTCTTCCTATTCATTTTCTCAGTTTTGTGCTTGCCTAAGTTACTGCATCTTCTTAACTTGATTATGGGCTTCTCATAAAGGTTTTTTGATTTGTTTATGGTTATTAAATTGGTATTTCTATGAGGATAATGATAAGTGGGACTTCCTGTTCAACCATCTTGCTAATGTTACTTCTCTCCACCTCCTTCTTTTTTTTTTTTTAATAATTAGACTCTAGTTGTTCTTTTTTTAAAGATTTTATTTATTTATTCATGAGAGACACACAGAGAGAGGGAGAGACACAAGCAGAGGAAGAAGCAGGCTCCCTGTGGGAAGCCTGATGTGGAACTCAATCCTAGGACTCCAAGATCATGCCCTAAGCCAAAAGCAGACACTTAACCACTGAACCACCCAGGTGTCCAGATTGTAGTTTTCTTCCATGATTCAGTTCAAATGCACTCTCCATTGTGAAAGATTCCTTTCCTCTCCTAGGCATACTTTCTCAAAATGTCTTCTGTTTTCCCATCCTAGCTTGTTCATAATGCTAATTGAAACTCTCATCTCCTTACATTGTAATTATTTCTGTACGAGTTTGCTTCCTGCTTAAGAGTTTGAAATACTTCTTAGCCTATCACAATTTCTAGCCTTGCAGAAAACAAAACTTTCTTTTTAGATGAATAAACTCTCCTTTCTAACTGGCCTTACTATACCATTTTGCCAGTTGGCTTTTAAGTGTGAAAAGGAATCCCATGTGGACACTTGTCATGAGCCAGGCCTAAATTATCATAGGCCAAGATAACAGATTTTCTACACAAGCTCAGAAAGAAAACTAAATTCATTAGAACATAATCTTTCTCAGGGTATCATAAGGTAGGCTAAGATTGCCTCACTGTGTGAGTAGATAGCACCATCTACATTATGTGTGTTGTCAGAAAAAAACCCTACCTTTCTTAATAGAGCAGGAGGGAATAAGCAGGTCTTTGTAAAACAATCATGTATACACACTCAGCTGCAAGCCCGACTGTGAGAGAAAATGGTTGGCAATAGCAGTGCAAGTTGTAGTTGATGAACCTCTGAGCCAAATTTCCTTTGTATCCTAGGAATAACAGGGCCATGATAGCAGAAAATACCTTATCAGATTAAAACAAAGATGTACATTGGAACACAATATTTATATGCTGGTGTTCCTAAGCCATACGAATAATATCTCTGAGAATATATTTTTACTTTTGCTGATGGAAAGTTTTATTGTTTTACTGTTTTATTGCTGACTCCACCCAAATTCAACCCTTCTTCTTAGTCATCTTCATTTAGGCATAGCCACTTGGGACATAAACTGAAGGTGCGACAGCAAATGGGGGAACATGAGGATAAAATCTACATGGGAAGAATGAAACAGAAGGATCCTGTATCACCATCCAGATAGTTGAATGATGGCATCAGCATTGTTATGCTTACTTTTGGACTTCTCATTACATGGGCAGAAGACACCCTGTTGTCCAAGGTCTAATTCCCAAAGCTTCTAAATCAGATATGTTCTACGATCAACAACTTATTCTAGGTTAAAATTTAGAAAATCATAGCATACATATTGGGCTCTGTAAAATTTTGTTTACTGTAGATCCAAGCACTTTCCTTTTGAAATGAAAATGTTGTGCTTCCATCACTGTAAGAGAATTCAGTGACCATGCATAATGGAAAAGGTGGGTCAGCTGGTTGCTTTTCATAAAGCAATAGCACCTCCAAGGCTTCAGAATGTTTGCTTTATAAACTACCCTCAGCCTGTCACTTACAATTTCCGTTTTCATTATAAATAAGCAGCAAAATGTGCCGACTGCCTGTGTTGCAGTAAAACACAGCTGTTTCCATTTGCTTTCCCATCAGTTTCATTTTCACATCATTCTGCAGTGGAATTGAATTGAATCATTTCATCTCTAGTACAAGGAGTGTTCTGCAGTTTAGTAAGCAGGCAGACCTTAATCCTTAATTTTACTTCCTTTTGTTTCCCAATAGCCTGTGATTGGGAATTTAGTTTCCAACTGTGGCATTGATAATATGGGATTTGGTGGTCTTGGATACTAATAAACAACTGACCGCATCTTATTCCTAAACAAAATTAAAAGAACTTATGCTAACTCTGAGTATCAAATTGGCGTGATTCTTTGAGGTAACAGGGGAAGAGAGTATGATTTCACTAGGAAAAAATGGAGTTTGTAAGTATATTATACAGGTTAAGAAAGATGAAGATTAAATGTGGGTTGTTTGTACCACAGTAAAAGAAGACCTGCTATTATTATTTCAAAATAACTATCATATTCATGATATATATTTTTCAAAGATTGACAACATATTATATTTCTTAATTTTTTCAACCATGCTGGTTAAGGCATGTAATTATTATTAGCACCTTCTTATAAACAGTGGATTAAAATATTATTGATATTAAGTCAAAGTCACATAATCCAGTGGCTAGGATATTTGAACATACCTTCTTGATCAAGTGAATAAATAGAGACATCAATTAATAAGTTTTAGGGCTGGAATTCTAGTCCATATACAGTACTCCTTATCCGAAGAGCACATGTCCTTACCCTATATTTACATCACCAGTTTTTGGAGTTAGTTTCTGCCCCATACAAAGTTAGCTGTGTTATGTGAGCTCTCATCTAGGCTCTGTGCTGTTTCTTCACCTGCTTTCTGTATTCATACTGACAATATAAAGTTCTCTAGAATTCTCAGGTAAACTCCCACTGACAGGTGTGGGCTCTGTCATTGAAGCCCTTGATCTTACACTTGCCAGGAGGACTCTAAAGAACATTACTTCTCAGAGGCTGGCAGACAGTTACAAAGTAAGGCCATTGGACATGAATCACACTCCCAGGGAAACGGATGTTTGGGTAAGAGCTCTGGGTACAATAAGATGCCCCAGTTTATGTATTGGGTAGGCAGCTAGTGAGGACTTTGATTTTACTACCACTTGGGCATGTTAAATATTGCTGTAAGTGGGAATATTTTAGTATTCGTACTCAGCCCCACTTAGGCAAAGCTCTTTTGCTTGGATAATCTTCTTACTCAGAAACCATTGCTCTTTGTTTCCTCCACTTTCTCCTTGTTCTCCCTTGGCTTCCCATTCACATTATTCCTCATATCAAATATTTATGGTACTCTTTTACACTTTTTTTGTCACACTGACACTTAAAGGCATATCAGCAAAGGCCAATTGCACAAACTGTACAAATAATAACAGAAAATGCATAATGCCCTTTTGATATTAGAGATTGTGAAGGCTTCCTAAACTTGGAAAGATGATCCATGTCTGTGGTCTTTCTCAGAGAAATAGGAATATCTTCCTTCCTACTAATAAATGAGGCAAATAATACCTTCTAATAGAAAGTTTCTATAAATCCTTGTCTCTATACATATACAGCCTCCCCACTGTCAATATCCTGTATCAAAGTGATACATTCATTACAATCAATGAACCTGCATTGATTCGTTGTTATTACTCAAAGTTTATAGATTACAGTAAAGGTCATTCTTGGTACATTCTATGACTTTTAACAAATGTATCTTTTTTTTTTTTTTTTAACAAATGTATCTTGACATGTGTCCACTATTATAATCATATAGAATAGTTTCATTTGGCAACCATCAGTCTTTTTATGGTCTCTGTAGTGTTGCTTTTTATAGAATACCATGTAATTGGAATCATACAGTCTATAGCCTTTTCACATTGACTTCTTTCACTTTGTGTTGTGCATTAAAGATTGCTCATGTCTCATGGCTTGATGGCTCATTGCTTTTCCGCACTGTAAAATATTCAAGTGTCTCTATGTACCACAGTTAATTTATCCATTCACCTACTGATATATATCTTGGTGGATTCTGAGTTTTGGCAGTTAAAAGTAAAGATACTATAAATATTTGTGTGTAGGGTTTGTATGGACACAGTTTTCAGCACATTTACGTACATACCAATGAACATGATTGCTGGATTGTTTGGAAGTGCATATTTAGTTTTGTAGGGAACTGTAAGCTGTCTTCCAAAATGTCTGTGCTATATTTTCTATTCCAGCCATCAATGAGTGACAGTTCCTGTTGTTCCACATTCCCATCTACGTTTAGTGTTGTCAGTGTTTTATATTTTGGCCATTCTAATAGGAGCATAGTATAACGTCATTGTTTTAATTTTCAATTTTCAAATCCTTAATGGCATATGATGTGGAGTATCTTTTCATATGCTCACTTATCACCAGTATATCTTCTTTGGTGAGGTATCTATTCAGATATTTTGCCCATTTTTTAAAATTTTATTTATTATTTTAAAGATTTATTTATTTGAGAGAGTGAGTAAGCATGTGAGCAAGGGAGGGGTAGAGGAAGTGGGAGAGTAAGAATCATCAAGCAGACTTCCCACTGAATGGGAACTCTGATGCAGGATTCAATCCCAGGACCCTGAGATCATGACCTGAGGTAAAATCAAGAGTCTGATGCTCAACTGCCTGAACCACCCAGGCACCCCACTAATTTTTTTAATTGAGTTGTTTGTTTTTCTGGTGTTAAGAGTTCTTTGCATAATTTGGATAGTAGTCCTTTATTAGGACTGTTTCTTGCATGTTTTTTTCCCATCTGTGGCTTGTCTTCCATTTTCTTAACAGTGTCTTTTACAGACCAGCAGTTCTTAGTATTAATGACATCTAGTTTATCAATTATTGAATTCATAAATCACAATTTTGGTGTATATTTAAAAACTATTTGCCAAACTCAAGGTCATCTGCATTTTCTTGTGTTATATTTTAAGAGTTTTATGGTTTTGCATTTTGCATTTAGGTCTATGGTCCATTTTGAGCAAATTTTATGAAAGGTGTGAAGTCAATATGCAGATTTTTTATTTTATTTTTTTGCAGGAAATGTCCAGTTTTTCCAATACTATTTGTTGCAAGGACTATGTTTTGTTCATTGCATTTCCTTTACTTATTTGTTAAAGATCAATCAGCTATACTATGTGGCTCTATTTCTGGGTTCTTTATTCTATTCCATTAATCTTCTTACAAGAGTGTTATGCTCATGTCATGCAATGTTAATTGCAGATATATAAAGTAGCCATTGTTATACTCATTTCGTAGACGAGAAAACCTAGGGTGTTAGAGGATAATTACTTTGCTCACAATCTAACCAAACTGTGTTCAAATTCACCTCCACATTGCTCTATAGCTTTTGCTCATTCCATGAAAGCAAATACTTACACATAAAAGTTTGGGTAGAATACACACACACACACACAAAAGATGACTAGCATGAGCTCAACATTATTTAAAACTAGGGTAGTTGTTCTTCCTTTCTCTCTTATTCTCTGTGCTCCTTTGTGCTCTCTTATTTTAAATATTTTTCTGGACCTGAATCAATGCAAAAAAAAAAAAAAGTTAAGAATTTTAATGCATACCCTGAGTATTTAAATCATAAAAGTGGTCACACCAGAAATTATTCTATATTTAGGGGAAAAGTTATGTGAAAAACTTGACTTATTTGTACATTAGCATGGTTTTATACCCCAGTCTTATACATGAGCCTGAATAGAGATATCAATGCTCTCATGAAATCTCAAAAAGTATAAGGACAATTATTTGCTTTTATAAAGCTTTTTTAAAAGCCACAACATCAAGGAAGGAAGAAAAGTTAGTTAAAAAGGAATGCAGTTTGCAAAACAGGCATTGCATGTGATTTTATTTCTGGCCTATTTTTAAGGTATTGAGTGTACATTCCATCACTGGGGATACTGCTTGACAGATGAATCTGTCACTAAGAAAAAAGATAATCATGTTTTTTAAAACTATCCTAAGAGAAATCAGAAAATTCTTTGCAAGTAATGGGAATTTATCTGAAATAAGATCTAGTAGAGACCCATTAATATTTTTTGAGATAAAGTTCTTTATTTCCTTATCCTAAATTGCATAGCAATAGAGGTTTAAAGGACATGCTATTTATTTGCAAATACTATTTTCCCCAGCTTGATGGGAGTAATCTCAACAGGAAAAAATGGTGCTAATGACTTAGAAAAAAAATGTCAAATGGTGAGATGGCTTTATTATTCACACTTTCTCTTATATGAATTGGAGACTATAATGATTGCAGGGAAATTAAAACATTTAATAATCATTTAATTGGACATTTAAAAAAATTCTTCCTTCGTGGATACTAAATTGGCTTCTCTTTTGTGCTATTTGCAGGTCTATTTCAGCTTATTTAGAAATTTTACAAGTAAATTAAAGACTAAATACATCAAAATAGAAATGATTGTTGACTACTAAACTTGAATAGAATATTAATGAATCTTAATTGAAGTCTTTTCCTTTTTTTCAATTTTTATTCTTGTTAAGTGTGATTTTAGTTTGAAAAGTGATTTTAAACTAGTGTACTAGAAATTTGAAGTGATTTTTCTCAAGTGTCTCTAACATTATGTTTACTACCATCTAACGTAAATGGATACTTTTCCTTCATTGCTAATGTTGAAAATCCCACTTGGACTTTAAAGCAATGGCCTTCTGAAAATAAATAGGCCCCCTTAAAAAAAAATGTTATCCTTTGTCTTTCTTCCTGTCAGTGTAAAGTAGAAAATCCTCAATGAGTTTTCTCTGTCAACATACAGAGTATAGTAGCTTTTTTAATTAAACTAATTCTAATTAAAATAATAGTAATAATAGTAATAATGATGATTTATTATGATTACTTTATTTTACACCATTTATTAAGCCCCTTTGCATAGATTATTTCCTTCATGGTTTGGTTAGGCAATTTCCTTGTTTAAAAAAATAATAAAAAAAGATTTTACTTATTTATCTAAGAGAAAGAGTGAGCCAAAGAGCACAAGTAGGGGGATTATCAGAGGGAGGAGAAGAAGCATACTCCACTGCTGACCAAGGAGCCTGACATGGGACTTCATCCCAGGACCCTGGGTTATGACCTAAGATGAAGGTAGATGCTTAAACAATTGAGTCACCCAGGCTCCCCAGTTCAGCAATTTCCAAAGTCATCCTACCAAGAATATATGTATACATAGATGACTATATAATAAAAGAATAATAGACAAATATTTTGTAAGAGTTCACTTAATTAAATGTACACTAAATAAAGTTAAAAATTCAATATTAAGAAAGAGCACACTTAACATTTTTGGGCCACTTTGCAGAATCAACAGAAAGAGAGGTACCTTGCATTCCCAACAGACAGAAGCCTAAGCTTTACTCCAGCAAGAGGAAGAAAGATTTTCTCCTTTCCTGGCAACAGCCAGTGAGAGACTAATACAACTCAGCCAATGAAAAACCACTACCCTTCAAATGCCCAGTTTACTTCAGTGGACTTTTTGTTTATAACAGTCCTTTGACATCTCCCTTTCCTGTATAACAGAGCCTTATTCTGGGTGCCAGTGTGGCTCAGTCAGTTAAGTGGCTGACTCTTAATTTTGATTCGAGTCATGGTCTCAGGGTGCTGTTATGGAGCCCTGTAACTGGTTCCAAGCTGAGTGCAGAGTCTGCTTGAGATTATCTCCCTCTGTCTCTCCTCCCTCTCATGTGTGCTCTCTCTCTCTCAAGTAAATAAATCATACATACATACAGACAGACATGCATACATATATTTGTGGGTAAATAATAGACCTGAAGTAGGATTTAATCC
The DNA here is from genome assembly GCF_053574225.1 of Canis aureus. Classification (NCBI taxonomy): domain Eukaryota; kingdom Metazoa; phylum Chordata; class Mammalia; order Carnivora; family Canidae; genus Canis; species Canis aureus. The sequence continues at coordinate 25,801,882 of NC_135631.1, forward strand.
AGGCAACATGGATTACCCATATTCAGCAGATTATGAGACTGGTGAATTTTGAAATACACCCTTTTGTGTTAGGATAGTTAATTTTGTGTTCACCTGACTAGACTTAGTGATGCTCAGATAGCTGGTAAAACATTATTTCTGAGTGTGACTGTGAGGGTATTTCTGGAAGAGATTGATAGACTGAATTGAACACAAAGATGGAGGAAGAATGTATTTGCTCTCTATGTGAGCTGGGACATCCATCTTCCCCTGTTCTCAGACATCAGCACTCTTGGTTCTTGGTCATTCACCTTAAATCTGGATTTATATCATTAGGGTCCCTGGTCTTCTGGTCTTTGGACTCTGAGTGAATTATACCTCTATTTTTTCTGGTTCTTTAGCTTCCAGACATGGAACTTTTGGCTTCCATAATGAGCAGTCCTGAGTAGTCTCTAAAGGTACAAGTTAGTTATATGAAAAAGTGGCCCAAATGCCTATGATCCCCACCCCTACTTCTCTCTCCCAGCCTGCACCTATTGTCTCATGGGAAATTCCCTATGATCACTTGAGAGTGGAAGAGAAGGCCTAGTTTATAGATGGTTCTGTAAAACATGTAGGTACCACCCAAAAGTATATAGCTGTATTAAAAGCCCTCTTTGGGACATCCCTGAAAGATAGTGACTTGGGCCAGAATTTTGGGACCTGCATGTGGTTCAACTTGCTTGGGAGGAGAGATGGCCAGATATATGATTATATATTGTTTTGTTTGCTGTAGCCAAGGCTTGGCTAATGGCCAGGGACTTGCAAGGAACATGAATAGAAAACTGATAATTGATAATAAAATTGATAATAAAGAATGTGAGGAAGAGAGCTAGACCTCTCTGGGCAAAAAACACGAAGATAGTTGTGTGACATATCAGTGTTCACCAAAGAATGACCTCAATAGAGGCAGTTTTTAATAACCAAGTGGATAGGATGACCTGTTGCTCAGCTACTCCTGTCATTATCCAATGTGTTCATGAATAAAGTGGCCATAGAGACAGGGATGAAGGTTATATATGCACTCAGCAGTATGGACTTCTACTCAACAAGACCAACCTGGCTACAGCCACCACTGCACACCCAATCTACTAGCAGCAGAGATAAACATTCAGCCCTCAATGTGGCATCATCCCCTTGGGTGATCAGTCAGCTGCATGGTGGCAAGTTGATTAGATTGGACAGCTTCCATCATGGAAGGGGTGAAATGTGTCCTTACTAGAATAGACACTTATTCTGGATATGGTTTTGCCTTCTTGCACATAATGCTCCTGTCAAAGCCACTATCTGTGACTTACTGTGTCTCATTCAGGTGCAACAATGGATTTATGCTCTTGGATTCACTGGTGTTTCTATGTTCTTCGTTGTCTTGAAGCAGCTGGGTTGATAGCATGGTGGAATGGCCTTTGAAGGCTGAGTTACAGTACAAGCTAGATGGTAATACCTTGTAGGGCTGAGGCAAGGTTTTCCAGAAGTCTATATATGCTTTGAATCAGCATCCAGTGTGGTGCTATTTCTCATAATTGGGATTCACGGTTTAAGAGAGAAAATGGAAGTGGAACCATTCACTATTACCCTAGCAATCTACTGGCACAGTTTGTACTTCCTGTTTTTGTGACTTTATGCTTTACTCCCTACAGTTAGTTGCAGTGGGAGGGATGCTTCTACTAGGAGACACAACAGTGATTTTATTGAGCTGGAATTTAGAACCATCACCCATCTACTTCCTCTTGCCTCTTAACAGGCAAATAAGGGAGTTGCAGTGTTGGCTAAGGTGAGTGATCCTGAGGATATTGAAATACTACTCCACAACGGGGGTAAGGAAGGGTATGTCTGGAATATAGAAGATTCCTTAGGGGAGGGAAAAAAAAAAAGAAGATTCCTTAGGTAATTTTTTTGTATTACCTGCCCTGTGATTAAGGTTAATAGGAAACTGTAATAATCTAATCCAAACAGGATTAGTTATGGCCCAGACCTCTCAGGAAGGAGGATTTGGGTCATGATATGACCAGTTTAAGTGCTTGCTGAAGGTAAAGGGAAAACAGGATGAGTAGTAGAATGTAGTTACAAATACCATCTATGATCATGTGACTAGTTACAGAAAAAAGGACTATAATTGTATTTCCTTATTTTCTTTACGAATATTTTGTGTACATATATGTAAATGTACACATAATAAGTAAATGTCTTTGTTTTCTTGCCTCTCTTATTCCCTTACCATGTAACATAAGATTAATTGACTTTATATCAGTACTAAGTATTAGAGATTTTACATCATAGTTTTTAAGATAGGAGATATTAAGAGAAGGGTAAATATCACTCAGGGACTTTACCTCCTCTTCTAGGAAAAGAATTAGTGTGTTGTCAGCTGTATGCAGGACAGTGGTATCATCTTAAGTGAAATTATGACCCTGTTATTGTATTTATTTGAAGATTAAGTATGATTTAAGGAGATACATGGGGTAGACTAGGGGATGACATGTGTCTATCAGTTTTTTTGTGTCAACTTGACCGACCTAATATATGACCAGATAGCTGGCAAACATTATTTGTGGGTGTGTCTGTGAGGGTGTCTCTGGAAGAGATTAGCATTTAAATTTGTAAACTGAATAAATGAGATCATCCTCATCAGTGGGAGTTGGCATCATCCAATCACCTGAGGCCCTACATTGAACAAAAACACAGAGAAAAGGCAAGTTTGCTCTCTGCTTGAGCTGGGATATCTATCTTCTCTTGGATTCAGACATCAATGCTTCTGGTTCTTGGGCTTAAAGACTTGGCCTTGGACGAACACTCTAGGACTCCTGATTCTTGGGACTTTGGACTCCATCTGGGAGCTATATCATTGACTTCTCTGGTTCTCAGGCCTTTGGTCCTGGATTAAATTACACCACTGGCTTTCTTCCTTCTCCAGCTTGCAGATCAGTGGGACTCTGATTATCACACGAGCCAATCCCTATAATAAATTATATATATTTTTTTCATATGAAATATAAATAAATTCCCATATATATTTTTTCATATGAAATAAATACAGAAGATACAAGTAATATTAGGGATTATCACACGAGCCAATCCCTATAATAAATTATATATTTTTTCATATGAAATATAAATAAATTCCCATATATATTTTTTCATATGAAATAAATACAGAAGATACAAGTAATATTAGGGAAGATATTATGTTTATGATCAAGTCTTCATTATTACCAATTACTTATACCTTCAGGCTGGAATATAAATCATTTGTTGAGATGGAAATAGAGACTAAATGGAAATGTGGAAGAAAAATGTATCTATCTATAGATGGAGATATATAGATATATCTGGCTTTGTTTCTTTGGAGAACCCAAATATATGTATAGTAGGATTTAAAGGATGGTGAAACCAACACTCTATCTGAACTAAAAAGGCTAAGATGATTTTATTGTTCACTTATTAATAAGGGAGAGTTATTCTGGTCAGGGACAGTCTTTCTGAGCAGAGCAGACTATCTTATACAAAAATTCAGGAAAGCATGGTATTTAGCAATGTTGTTGACTAGTTGGAATTCAGGGACATATTTTTTGAAAGATTTATTTATTCATGAAAGACAGAGAGAGAGAGAGAGCTAGAGACATAAGCAGAGAGAGAAGTGGGCTCCCTGCAGGGAGACCCATGTGGGACTCGATCCCGGGATTCCAGGATTACGACCTGACCTGAGCTGAAGGTAGACACTCAACCACCGAGCCATCTAAGTGTCCCAGGGATGGATATATATATATATATTGACTGACTTTTAGAAGTGAGGGTTTAAAATCAATTGGTTGGATGAAAAATGTGTTTATTGAATAGATTGTATTTGTCAGGGTTCAACCAGAGAAGTAGAATTGATATGTATGTGTGTGTATGTATATATATCCCATATCTCTATCTCTATGTACCCATCCATACTTCTATCCTTCCTTCCATCCATCCATCCATCCATCCATCCATCCTGATTCTGCTTCATAAGTAAAAGTCTCTCTTTCTCCCTAGGGAATGCTTAAGCCCTCTTTTGAAAACTTCTGATTCAGTCATTTCCATCCAGAATAATCTCTCTAATTTAATGTCAATTGATTATGGGTTTTTTTCTTGTTTTTTTTTTTAATATTAATTCTAGTATAGTTAACATGAGGTGTTATATTAGTTAAATGATTATAGATTTTAATTACATATGCAAAACCCCTTCAAAGGAACACCTAGATTAGTGTTTGAGTGGAAAGGGGGGAGAAAGTGTGTGTGTGGTATAACATATTCATTTCTTTCCCTCCCTCCTCCAACTTTTGTGAAGTACTATCTCTTAGAGCACTTCCAGAAAGATTCTAGGATAGAAATTCTAGGGAAAGAAGTTTTTTCAATGCAAGATGAAGCAATATTAAGTTATCACACAAATTTGCTGAGACCATAGGAAAAAAAAATCCTCTCATTTGTGGGAACTTTTATTGTTCTCATCAATCGTTTCTACTATTTCCTTTCTCTCACTGTCCTCTTTTCTTATACCTCACAGTTTTTGTTATTCTTCATTTATTGTATCAAGGAAAGTATGTGGCATAGATCCAGTTAAACATCTGGATGGGAAAGCACTCTGTTGTATATCTATTTAGGTAGATATGTTTTCTTATAATCAAAGGTATTTTCTATTCCTGGTTAGAGGTAAATAGATGACCCCCATGCATCTGAACAACACAGAAATAGCAGAAGACATTATTGGACCTGAAGAAATATCTCAGATATGACCTATGTGGACCTATGCCTGAAGTATGGATGAATTAAAGATATCTTGCTGAAAATCTGAGTTATTCTCTAGCTTTGAGAATGATACCCAACCCCATAACCCCAAATCAAGTTAAAAAGTATAAACTTAGATAAAATCTCCTGGAAAAGTGTAGGAATTACTGTCAAAATGATTAATAACAAATTTCTGCCACCCTGATAGAGAAGTAGTTCAAAACAGAAATTAGTAGAATTTATAGAAAATAAGCTTACATGAATTGAAATTCAAATACATAAAGTACCTTTGATCTTTTTTCTATTTAATAATCATCAAGTTCAAAATTATAATCCTACTTATCATACCAATATTTTAAATATTTTTTATTTGGTACTTGAACTGTGCTCCGGTCTTGATTTTTCACTTCTTGGCTATAATACCATCACTGGGGTCTAAAGAGTTGCCTAAAATAGTCCCCCTACTCCCACTTTTTTGAATAACTTAGTTCTTATGTATCATAAGAATAAGAATTTAGAACTTTTACCCTTCTGCATTCTGCTGGTCAATGAATATGTACTATGGTATGTAATAATACTGAAGTCATTCCTCCACTCTGAACCCAGTCCAATTCTATTATTTGATTTTGGAAATGGATTTTGAACACGGGCCTGTTTGACTAATCAGATGATCATTTTCCTATTCTTTTCTATTTAAATGCTGAGTGGCAGAGCTGTATTTGGGAGGGCAATGATTTCATTACACCAACCAGGGGAACTGCCATTCCAGCAAAATAACAAAAGCCAAGTTGGCTAAGGGAAAATGTTCCCTATCACACTGAAGGAGCCACAAGAGAAATGCCGACAAAATGTCACCTCAGACACAATGACTACAGGATTACAGAAATCTAATTAGCCATTTCATTAACTGAGTCTTGTCTGTGGAGATGGCAAACAATGGGACTTGGAAGCATCCATTCATTGGAAATATACGGAACTGTCAAGGAGATTGTTCAATAATTTGCTCCCTGTATTTCTTTCAGGTGATGGAGGTGGGGCTAGCAAGATTGAGTGACTTTTAAAAGGGTGCATTTCAGAAGATTTTGAAAAACTGAGAGCACTCTCAGGGGGTTAAATCTATATTGTGGATGTATTGACACTGATGCTTTAGAAATTTCATTTCTTTATCCCACACAAGCTAATTAGGTAAATCCATATAGACATGATGTACTAAGGATCACATCTGACAAAAATTATCGAAAAGATGCCATTTGCACAATTGCATTTTCATATCATCCTTATACAGTCTGTGGATTGCCTGATTAGGTTAAAACCCTTTGAAGGCAGGTGCCTGTTCTTATAGGTTTTAGTGTCTGATACATTTGAAAAATAACAAATATGTGAATGAAACAATTTTAAAAAGGAACAAAGGATTTAAATTCTGGAATAACAAAGCAGAAAAAATAACAAAGCAGAATGAATCCAAGAGAAGTGGAAAGAAATTGATGGCACTGTTACAATTTCCGATTTATTGGAACAAATTACCTGGTCTTCAATCTAATTTCCTAGTAAAATGTTAAGAATTGACATTGAATTTTGATGGGGTTGTTATTGTAGATGAAAACCACTGACACAGACAGCAGTCTAGCTTCTGTCAATTGTCCCTTTTTATACTTTAGGGCTGGTCAATGTATCCTCAATGGTTGCTGCACATGAGCAGAGCACACAGTGCATGATCATCCAGTTGCCACTTCTCTGGTGTAATTGGCAGCTGTTGCTTTGCGACTTGGCCTCTTTCACTTCATAGTTCAAAACTTTACCTTGGTTAATGGTGAGATCGTAAGTCTTTATCCAACCTGCCGTCCAGGTGTGGCTTCCAATGCTTCAGAGAAGGAGACAGTGGAGACATGGAGAAAAGTGAGGGAACATTCTTTCTACTAACAACAAAACAAAACAAAACTTATTAGGTAAAATGAAATGGGAAGAAAAAGAAGATGAAGACACAACTTGAAGCACGTTGGGACTGGCCCTTCGAAGTAACTAAGACGAGTCAACAAAAAGGGCTTGTAAGTGGTCTAATTTTCTTTATATAATTGAAAACATGCCATTCTCAGTACATTAAAGAACAATTTGTTTCTAAAAAGTTGTGTGGAGATTCTGAATTTTAGAGCAACTTAATGTTCACACGAATGCCAGTGTTCTGATTACGCTTTAATTCAAGGGTGACTCTACATATAAAGTGTGTGGGCTGCTTCAGTGGCTGCCAAGACAACAATTATGAAATGAGATGTTCAGACAAGCAAGTTGGCTGTTTTATTCACAGGATGTTATACAGCCCATGTGATTGATTTTGAGGGGCAGTAGTTCAGGCGTCATGAGCATAATGAAAAAGTTTCTTCTCTTTACAAACTGAACTATTAGTTTCCCATCCTATGTTTGCATTTCAGAATATAACACAGGACAAAATAAAATGCCAAAATCCTAACCATTGAAGGGGCACTTACATCTCTCTGAACTATCACTTTCCAGTTGAGAGGTTGTGATTCAACCTCAGTTTAAGGCATTGACACTTGAAAAGTTCATCTGCAGGAAAATAAAATTCTGCAAGAATAACCCAGTGGGCAATTCATTACATTTAATTTTTCTCCAGATATATTGAGTTTGTTCAAAAACTAATTTTCTACCCAAAGCAGGCACCAGAGCAGACAAACAAACCTAATAATAGAATATTGGTTTAGAATACTAAACAATGAGATTAATAAAGTAACACATGGTATTGGAGAAAACTACATTAAAGAAACTAACAGAATTGGTTACATTACATTAAAAAGTAAAGAAAAATACTTTCCAAAGCTTTCTTCTTTGGTCTTTATAGATTTTTCAGGAGAAAATGTCATTTCAAAGACTGAATTTGAGTTGGTTATCTTAAAAAAAGGCTAATGCTGCTACATCGACTAGGATTAACTATAATTTCCCTCAGTGTGCTGGAGTTAGGTGTTTGAATTGAGGTCTCTTGGATATTTTACATCAGTGTTGATCAGTAAAGGTTAATGAGTTGAAAAATGTAGATAGTATATTTCCTAGTGAAAATAGACTTATGACAATATATTTCCTGAATTTTGATTTCCATGTGAGACTAAAACATTTTCAAAAATATTCTAGTCATATGAACTGAAGTCTACTATGTCTCCACCAAATATGGCCTTGATTTCTTAATCTGGGGAGTGAGGTTAATAATCCTCATCCTTTAAAATGTTATACAAATGATACAGAAAATCAATAATGAATATGTAAATAATCACACTTAGGAAGAAAGTGTGCTTTTTCTATATTACTCATGTAAGTAGGAGAGACTCTCTTAACCCAAGTCTAGCTGAAAAATAAGAGTTTAAGGCAAGTTACATGTTGATTACCCTTTATTTTATTTATTTTTTAATATTTAACCACTTTTTAAGATTTTTATTTATTTATTCATGAGAGACACACACAGAGAGGCAGAGACACATGCCTCTATTTTGATAATAATACTAAGACACAAATGGCTTTTTTTCCACTGTGTTGGCACTTATACTGGTATTACAAAAGCAAGTGCAATAAAATTTTTAGTGCCACAGAAAGAATCAAGGCAATGACACCAAACTGTATTAGGTAATAATTGTGTCCTTCACCATGACACACTGACAATAAAAACAATGCCAGTTATACACAAGAATGTCCTCGATGAAATAATGAACAATATTAACTTTATTAAACTTCCATCCCTTAGTACACTTTTGCTTCACAGTCTGTGTTACAAAATAGAAAACACTTAACCTGCAAACCAGAGTAAATTGTTGTCAAAAAAGAAAGCTTGAGTAGTTGGTTGATTTACGCTCAATTAGCTGCTTTTTTTTTTTTTTTCCCACACAACACAACACCATTTTTACTTGAAAGAGTGTCTGACACTCAATATGATATTAAGACAGGCACTTGTGGACTTTGCTCACAGAAGAAACAATGTAGACTCATCACTGTAAGGAAAAGTAGACAATTTGCTATTAATGATAGAATTTGATCATTTCAAGTGAGAATTAGGATTTTGGAAGACCTATATCTTCCATGAGATTGACAACTCAATTAAATATGTGTCTGACAAGATCTGTGGGCTTTTAAACAAATGCAGTATTTTATATTAGATCAACATCTGAACGTTCTGCATTACTTAACGAAACAATATTTTTCAATTGATGAATTCAAGTTGGTACAAATCCAATCAGGAGTAAGAGGTCTGTTTAATAGATTTTTTAAAAGATTTCATTTATTTATTCATGAGGGACAGAGAGAGAGAGAGGCAGAGAACCAGGCAGAGGGAGAAGCAAGCTCCATACAGTGAGCCCAACGTGGGACTTGATCCTGGATCCCGAGATCTCTCCCTGAGCCCAAGGCAGACACTCAACCGTGGAGCCACCCAGGCATCCCTGTTTGATAGATTTTAATGTTATGTAGTAAGAAAAGTTCATTGATGTGAACTGAGATTCCACACTGAAGCTAACTTTAGAAACTATCACCAAGGGATAGAAATTATCCCTTGGTGATAGAAACTATCCCTTGGTGATGTGTTCTCTTATAACATGAAAAACGATATCCAAAATTATATTAACAGGTTTCTAAGTACTTTCCAACTGTATTTCTGTTATGTAAAGCTGAATTTTTGTTTTTTATAACCTCAACCAAAGTAGCACAATAAAACAGATTGCATGCATAGGCAAATATGACAGTCTAGCTATCTTCTGTTAAGTAGGTCCTTAAAGAAATTTGTGAGAAAGATAAAAAGAAATAAAAGAATGCCTCTCTCATAACAATTCTAGACTTCAAGCTGTATTACAAAGCTGCAATCATCAGGACAGTGTGGTCCTGGCACAAAAACAGATACATAGATCAATGGAACAGAAAAGAGAACCCAGAAATGGATCCTTAATTCTAGGGTCAACTAATTTTTTTTTTAAGATTTTATTTATTCATTCATGAGAGACAGAGAGAGAGAGAGGCAGAGAAACAGGCAGAGGGAGAAGCAGGCTCCATGCAGGGAGCCCGACACGGGACTCAATCCCGGGACCCCAGGAACAGGCCCTGGGCCGAAGGCAGGCGCTAAACTGCTGAGCCACCCAGGGATCCCCAGGTCAACTAATTTTTGACAAAGGCGGGAAGAATATCCAATGGGGGAAAAAAAAAGAATCTCTTCAACAAATGGCGTTGGGAAAATTGGATAGCCACGTGTAGAAAAATAAGACTAGATCATTTTCTTATCTCACAAAAATAAATTCAAAATGGATGAAAGACCTAAATGTGAGACAGGAATCCATCAAAATCGTAGAGGAGAACACAGGCAGCAACCTCTTTGACCTTGGCTGCAGCAATATCTTACTAGACATGTCCCCAAAGGGAAAGGAAACAAAAGCAAAAATGAACCCTTGAGACTTCATCAAGATAAAAAGTTTCTGCACAGCACAGGGAAATAGTTGACAAAACCAAAAGACACCTTAGAGCATGGGAGAAAATACATATAAATGTCTTATCAGATAAAGGGCTAGTATCCCAAATCTATAAAGAACTTGTCAAACTCAATATCCAAAGACCAGATAATCCAGTCAAGAAATGGGCAGAAGACATAAACAGACATTTCTCCCAAGAAGACATACAAACAACCAACAGACACATGAAAAAGTGCTCCGCATCACTGGCCATCAGGGAAATACAAATCAAAACCACAATGAGATACGACCTCACACCACTGATAATGTCTAAAATTAACAAGTCAGGAAACAATGAGTGTTGGCAAAGATGCAGAGAAAGGGGAACCCTCTTCCACTGTTGGTGGGAATGCAAGCTGGTGCAGCCACTCTGGAAAACAGTGTGGAGGTTTCTCAAGAAGTTAAAACTAGAGCTACCCAATGACCCAGCAATCACACTACTGGGGATTTACCCCAAAGACACAAATGTAGTGATCGGAAGGGGCACCTGCACCCCAATGTTTATAACAGCAATGCCCACTATAGCCAAACTGTGGAAAGAGCTGAGATGCCCATTAACCAATGAAGGGATAAAGAAGATGTGGTCTATATATATGATGGAATATTACTCAGCCACCAAAAAGGATGAAATCTTACCATTTACATTAACATGGATGGAATTGGAGGGTATTATGCTGAGTGAAATAAGTCAATCAGAGAAAACAATTATTACATGGTTTCATTCATATGTGGAATATGAGAAACAGCACAGAGGATCATAGGGGAAGGGAGGGAAAACTGAGAAAAAAATCAGAAAGGGAGACAAACCATATAAGACTCTTAACTATGAGAAACAAACTGAGGGGTTCTGGAGGGGAGGTGGATGTAGGGATGGGTAACTGGGGGGATGAGCATAGAGGAGGGCCCATGATGTGATGAGCACTGGGTGTTATATACAACTGATGCATACCTGAACTCTACATTTACAGCTAATGATGATACATGGCTAATTGAATTTAATTTTAAAAAAAATTTAAAAAAAGGAATACCTCTCTTCTCACTAATTATTTTTGTTTTAAATATGCAAGTAGCTTTAATAAGTTATTTGTATTAATCATGAATTCATTATTATTTTAGATAGATCAATTAGTATTTCAAAAATTCTCAGTTTTGATTAAATACAGGTAATATTGGTAGATATAATCAAATAAAACAAGCTCTTTGGGATTCTTTTTTTTTTTTTTTTCTTTGAGATTCTTTGTTTGTTTTTTCTCTTTGAGATTCTTAATCAATTTTAAGACTGTACTGGATCTTGAGACCAAAATGTATGAAAACTGCAATTCTAATACATGTATGTACTTTTTTCCTCCAAAAAAAAGAACTTCATTTATTTCTAAACAAGTTAATGTCCATTGTGCTTTTTATTATAATTAATTAAGAAACCATTATTCACAATGTTGAGTTATATGTGTCAAGAGCTTTGGTTTCTGTTGTTTCTATAAAAACCAAGAAAAAGCAAAGGGCTTTAAAAAAAAAACACAAATTAGGCATGAGTGAAGTAAAAATAAAACACTGAAGGAAAATAATGTAAATATTTGGAATAATTCTGTCCATAGTTTCCAACATCCCTAAATTCTTACTACCTTTTGAAAAAATTGAAATTCATAATCTTATGATACATTATAAATTTATGCCATGCAAGAAAGGGAAATAAAACTTAAGTCAGAAGTACCATGTGCATCAGAAAGGTCTTGTCACAACAATAAAAAATACTGTCTAATGAAAACTCTTTATGTATTTTAAGTAACAAGATATTTGAAGTATATGTGCATTGTTTTTAGTGGTAGCATATTTTGGCCCCTTTTGAAATCAATTGACCAAATACAAGTTGTGCTAATCCCAGTATTGAGCTTTTAGTTCTGTTACAGTTCACAGACTTCAATACTCTTCTATTATAGGTCTTGGGATTAATAGATCATAACTTACATATCAGTTTCTTCTGGCTATTTATAACAACTTAATTGAGAGATGATTTACATAAAATAAAATCCTTTTAATTTTTAGTATATGTTTGTTAAGTTTCTGATAATTATTCCCAGGGGTGACTCTCTGTCCTCCTACCTTGAAATAGAACATGCCCATGATCTAAGAATAACCCTTTATGTATGAATCCCTTTTCATCCCTGCCACATAGGAAACTAGCATTCTGATTTCTACTGATACATTGATTTTGCCTTATACTGCATTTTATACATATACACTCACACGACATGTACTATTTTATGCGTCACTTCTTTTGTTCGACAACTCTTTTTATGTAATTAGTTGGTTATCCGTTTTAGTAGCTGGGTAGTACCCATTGTATGAATGTACCTACTGATTTGCTTACCTATTTATTTTTGGTAGACATTGAGCACCTTCAGTTTGGATCTACTAAGAATAAAGCTGCTGTGAACATTTAAGAACAACTCTTTTTATGCACATATTTTTCTTTTCTCCTTGGGTATACCTGGGAGTGAAATTGTTGGATCTTTGATAAATGTATAATTAATCTAAAGGAAACTTGTAAACCTTGAAAATGATTATACAATTGTACATTCCCACTGGCAAAGAATAAAACATCTAGTTGTTCAATGACCTTGTCTAAATTTAATATTAACAACCTAAAAAAAGATTTTTATCTTTTCTTTTATGTAAGTGTTCTTCTTTTTTGGGGCTTCTAATACCATCTTCTTGATAGTTAATGATGTTTAGCATCTTTTCATGACTTCTTTGATATTCTTATATTTTAAAATCCTGTAACCATTTTTATTATTCTCTTCTTATTATTAATTCTTTAAAGTTCTTTTCTTACATATTATGAATGTACCTTTGTCATGTATCTATCATATATGCATATGTATTTTTGTGGTTTGTCTTTCCATTTTATTAATAGCATTTTATTCATGATATTTTATTCATCACGTCCTATAAAGACCTGAGTTTTATTCTGATGAATCCACATTATTTTTGTTATTTTTATGTTTGTTGTGTTATGTTCTTTAATCAGTCTTGTGTCTCCCAAATTTATAGATATATTTTTCAGATTTTATTTTTTGCAAAAATCATATCACTTTAGTATTTTATGTTTAGGTCCATGATTCATTTTGTATTAATTTCTGGATATGCTATACCATACCATACCATACTATACTATACTATACTAAATAATATAATTTGGTTTGAGTTATCTAGGCACCATTGCTTACGGGCCATCTGTGTGTAGAACTCTGTGTCACTATCCATTCTATTACATTATTTAATGTATCTACCTTTACCTCGAGTAACACTTTCTTCACTATTCTTTCTATAGCATTGCTTGTTCACAAAATACAACAACAACAAAAGAACAAAACCTATCCTATCCCCTTTGAAATATTTGCCAGAAATGAATTTAGCGTATATGTGTGAATTGATTTCTAGATACTTTAAAATCTATTCCACTGACCTATACGTCCATCCCTAGGTAATTATCACACTATATATATTTTTTAAATTCACACTTTATTACCGTAGCTTTCTAGTAAATCTTGAAATCTAGTAGTTTAAGTTATTTGCATCTGTTTCCTTTGCAAAATTGTTTTGGCTATTACAGAGGGTTTTTTTTTTTTTTCCCAGAGGGTTTTTTTTTTTTTAAGATTTTTATTTATTTACTTGAGAGAGAGAGAAAGAGTGGAGAGAAGGAGAGGGAGAACAGACTTCCCACTGAGCTGGGAGCCTGACGTGGGGCTCCATCCCAGGACCCTGAGATCATGATCTGAGCTGAAGGTGGACAACTGAGCCATCCAGGAGCCTCTACAGAGGGATACTTTTAAGATTTTTTTTTTTTTAGAATGGGTGTAAGTTTACAATAACATTAAGAGAAAGGTACAGAGATTTCTTGTATACTCTCATCCCTGGTAGTACAGAGTTTTTGCCATGTTAAAAAAAATAGGATGCCAATCTCTATGGAATATATATATATATATATATATATATATATATATATATAAAACACTATTTCTTGGCCCATAGTACTCAGGGAGACACTTCTGTTTACCAGTTTATTATAATAAAAGATATAACAAAGGATACAGGGGAATAGCCAGATGAAGTACATAGGGAGAAATCTAGAAGGATTCCAGGTGCAGAATCTTTAGTCCCTGTGAAGCTGGGATGTGCCACCTTCCTGGTATTAAACCAGAAACTTCCAAACCCTATAATTTATTGATTTTTATGGAGGTTTCAGCCTGTGGGTTTGGTCAGTTATTAATTCAACCTCCAGTCTTTTCTTCTTCCTGGAGGATGAGGGGTAGAGATGCAATTTCCAAGGTTCTAATAATGACGTGGTCGTTCTGGTGATCAGCCTCCATCCAGAGCCCACCGAGAGATCCCTCATTAAAACAAAAGATACTCCTATCATCAGGAAATCAGAAGGATTTCAGGAACTTTATGTCAACAATCCAAGGCACCCCTATCATTCAGGAAATTACAATTACAGTCTGGGAGACTGCATCAGTGACTTGGGGACAGAGACCAAGACTATATTTCTATCACGTAACACGTGTTCATGCAATTTATATTGGATCTATAGATCAATTTAGAAATAATAGACATCTTAATACTGAGTGGTCCTTTTGTCAAAAACATTTTCTACATCTTTTAAAAGATCATATACTGTTTCTCCTCTATATTTTTGATATGATAAACCACACAGGTTGACATGTGGATTTAAAATCAATTTTGCATATCAAGAACATATCCCTATTAGTCACGAAACACTCATTTTTATATAGAGATGATTACATTTTTACAAAAGAATTTTGTATCTAATTTCTTGAGGAATATTAGTCTTTGGCTTTCTTTTACAGTTTCTGTGTGGTTTAGTTATCAAGGCTGTACTTGTAGAATATGCTGTGTGTTATTTCAAGCATTTCAATATTTTGAAACTTGTTTGATGTCTCACAATAGGATCTACCCTGTTGAATGTTCATATGCACTTGAAAAGATAAATTACTATGACATTTTAGGTATCAGTTACCTCAAGTTACTTGGTAGTTTTTCAAGTATTGTATATTCTTACAAATGGTCTGTGCACGTACAATTCGCTCTATCAGTGAATGGAGGCAGATGTTAAAATTGCCAGCTGTGGTTCTATTTCTCATCATAGTTTTGTCAGTTTTGCTTCATGTATTTTGAAACTTGTTACTAGGTGCATACATGTAAGATTGTTAAATAGTCTTTGTAAATTGATCCTTTTATCGTTATAAAGTGTTCTCTTTATTATCGTGATCCTCCTTATCTTATTGTACATATTTTCCTTAATATTCTTTTAGTATTTTTATTTGACATCATAGATACCT